>NW_021137576.1:0-1350 GCF_004193835.3 Ostrinia furnacalis | reverse complement strand
TTATTCAAAAAAAGAGATATTAGCATTACTAGATTTTCGTTTCAGCATAGCTGAGGATTTAAACAGATATCCTAATAAAGAGCATCGTGTCGAAAATTTACTAAACGACTCGACATCCATAAACAATATAATATATACTTTTAAGGTCAGAAGGCAAATGATAACACAGATGAGAACGATTACCTGGCTGAAAAGCACCGAGGTGTTACATGTTGGAAGGATGTTCTAGCTGGTCAAAAATTAAATGTGCTAAGTGAGATGTTTACCTGTGCCTTTCTTGCAAAAAAACTGTTTCCAGTCATATCATCTTAAGCCATAAAAATGACATTTATTTCTTTATTATTAATTATAAAGTAATTTACTTCTATTTTACAATCTCTTAATAATCATCTCGGACCTCATATTGGTACCAACCAAACTAATTAAAGGTTTTTACTTTGCAAGTTTGTCAAAAGGTGGATATTTTTTTATAAATTCGTTTTTTGTAAGACAATTTGCTAAAAGAGGTTTAATTTCTTGTTAAATCATAGCTTACTCTTTACTTATAGGGGTCTCTTACCAAATGAATACTTATGTGCTCATAAATTAGTAGTTTTCATTAAATAAATTAACTAAATAGTATAACACTCACTATCGTGAGACTAACAAATTATACCGAAGCCTCACTATCGTGAGGGCATACTTTCAGGAAAACTGAAAATTCAATTTTTTTTAAAGTATTTTTCTAATCTTATTTAAACTCTAAAATAACCCCTAAGTAAAGTTTTATTAAAATATTGACACTTTTTTATTCTCGTGTGTAAAGGGCTAAGGGGTTGAATTTTACAAAATCCCGTCTTAGTGAGCATCTACTTTGTGAAAGGAACTCCCATGCTAAATTTGGGACTCCTAGCACTTGTAGTTTCTGAGATTTCGTGATGAGTGAGTCAGTCATTGACCTTTCGCTTTTATAGACTAGATAGAAGATAAACCACCTACACTGTATGCCTAAATTATAAAAAAAAAGAAAAACAAATCACGTTTGTTTTCGTCTAAGTCATTGTTGTTTTTGTCTTAACCCGGCGTCAATGACGCTGGGTCATATTGACCCGAGGCATTTTCAAACGTTCATAATTTTTTTTTGCGTCCATTTTGTGGTTCGAGCGTTCGTATAGCTGGAGATAGAACCTCCCTAAATCCATTCCGTTAGTTAACGTATTGTGACTCCGCTTGCGTAGCGAGATACACAGGCTTCAAATTAAAACGAGTCATTATGACCCGGCGTCATCGGTGGCGCGGTGATTTTGTGACTTACTTTTATTCGCTTATTTTGTGTTTAGTGCTAGCTTATGTTGTTCTTTTTTAATTTTT
>NW_021137574.1:0-1130 GCF_004193835.3 Ostrinia furnacalis | reverse complement strand
CGAATAGAGGTAACTTTGGGAATTTATTCTATCGAGTCAACTTCATCAAATCGTGTTTCCATCCGTTAATAGCCCTAGAAAATATCCTCAACTATGCCCAATAAAAATCTTAGCCTTTAATTTTACTGTTTAGTACCTCAAAAATGAAAAATGAAAACCTCATTTTCGCCATTTTCTCTGCTACCCGGCCTTAATAAGTCGAATTTCGTTAAGCACGACAAATTGAATAGTAAGTAATAATGTTTGACTTCGAATTACGATCGATAGAAAGGTTCTGAGAAATGTATCGTGATGTAAGCAGTAATTTCAACGAAATCTTGAGGATCCTGGGATTATGACAAAATCATTTATTGAAAGAAAAATTTTGATAGATAGTCCCTTGAAAATTTTTCTTCGAAACAGCTGTCGATTTTCAACGAACTTTCGGGCAAAAAGAAATAATTAACGAGTAAGTGATGCCATTTCCATTTTGTGATTAGTTCTACTTCGACAATTTCGACTTTTGAGGAAACAGGAAATAAGAATATTTCAATTCTTGTAGAGATATAAAAAATCACATTCCATTGTAGACAAACCACGGACAGAATGAAGTTATTTCAACTTTTTTAAGTTGAAATAAAGGCTAGAACCAGTGAAAAATATATTTGCTATAACTAGTTGAGGGTTAGAAAGGTAAGCAGGTATGTCACCTGCCAATCCTATGATGTAATATTCGTGTCCGTGAGCAGTGGTGATTATTTAACAATAGACAATAAGGGACCCATAGATGTACCTTGCAATTTTCCAGGAATAACTGCACAATACGAAAATGTAAACAACAAATCAATTGTTCCAACTTTAAAGCCAAACCTACACTAAACTAGGTCAAGCTACATTAAGGCTGGGTTGCACCATCTTGACAAACGTCAAAAAACAGTCAAACTCCATACAAAAAACATCGGTTAGACTCAGCCTAAGTAAATAACTACATTTTGAATAACCTAAATAAAAGGTTGTCAGATATAAATGCTCGTAAATAAACATAACGTAAACAATCAAACTACAAGTGCCCCCAGCGGAAATTGAACCCGCAAACCAGTGCTGTCTAATATTTTATGCGAACCACCAGAGAGGCGTTAGTTTCAACTAGA
>NW_021137573.1:0-148105 GCF_004193835.3 Ostrinia furnacalis | reverse complement strand
CTCTACGCCGAGGCATCTAAAACAAAATGTGCATTTAGGTACTTATATCACCTTTTTATCTACTTATTTAATAAAATACATTAAGTATGTATCTAATTAATACTAATATCTAATTGAAGCCACGATAGCCGAACGGTGAAGGGGTCGGACTGGTCGACTCGTGATCCGGGGAACGCGGGTTCGGTCCCCGCCGCCGCTCGACTATTGTGGTGAGCTCACTCGTGACACAAGCATATTTAGCATAGTACGAGGGGCTAACGGGAGTATTAGTAATTTGTGAAATAACAAATTACTAATAATCTTTTTAAAAAAAAAAAAAAAAAATGCTTAATGCATGCAACTATGAATGAGCCTAGACTATATTTTCAGTAGGTAGGTGTGCCTGTAATTGTAAAAATATAATTGTAAAAATGTAAAATAACCACGNACTCTAAAGTAAACAAAATGCAAGGGATCTCTTACCACATGTGATTATGCAAAATTATTTAGTATTTATATTTTCAATTATTTATGCAAACAATCAAGACGCCATGCGCCATGTCCAAGTTAAGAAAGAGAAAGCGATCTTGTTTTGACGTTAGAGCGATAAGGATGCGTGCGCTGCGGACATAGATTGGTTAGTGCAGAATCGTTAAAACTATAGCTATCTCTTTCATTTGCGTACTATTTCGTATCTTTTGTTTCACTTATCAGTTACATTTGTCAATGTGTGCAATTTGGAATAGCTCGGAACGGATTAAAATCGTAATTTCTATGAACGTAACATATCTATAGTTCTATAATATCATTGGCTGCAAACTATATAACAAGGGATACTGCAAGTATAGTGATTATATTTATGGCACAAAACCTTGAAATCACTGAACTAATAGGTAGGTACTTTGTTGTAATATCACAGAATAATAATAAGTACTAAGTACAGAAGTTTTACTTCGCGAAGGTGTTTAAAAAAATGTATGCTCAATGTCTCTAACAATATGGTGTAATTTAGCCTGTCTCTAGAGTCAAGCACCATTTTGTTGACAAACGTCAGTGATCCGCACTGCGTCGAAGCTATAGGGCTGACTTCGGTAAAATGATGTGATGTGAGGTGCCAAACTGCGGAAAATGGCGGAGGAAATACATGAATTATCATGAATAATATTTATTCCTTATTTACCTCTCAGTGTCTTGAGGCAATTTAAAAAAGTGCATTCTGTGTTTTTATTAGGTATTATTTAGGCAATTAAATACTGAACAGTATTTAGTACACCACTTTCTTTCGCTCGTATGTGAGGCCTTGTCGAATAGTATCCTGTAGGTGGGCCATCGTGCGTGTTTTATTTTCGATGTAAACTCTCGGATATAAACAGGCCTGGTAATATTAACAACATAAAGAACACTTACTTCTTCCAATTGCTCAGCAGCTTCCTTATTCTCCGCCTCCAAACGCCTCAAGCTTTGCACCTGCAGCTCTGCCGAGCTCTCCTCACTCGGCAGCGACTCGATCAGCGTGTCAATATCCTTCGCACACCGCGAAATGAGCGTCGCAAACAACACTGCATAGTCCTCCTGATTCTGCTGTTGTTGAGGCGTTTGCGAACCACTCCGGTCAAACCCAGGGAACTTGCTAGGCGTGGAGAACTGCTGCAATATGCCTATGCTGTTGCAGAAGTGCTCAGCTTGCTGCAGAAAAGAAATAAAGTCAAAACCAGGGAAGAAATGGTACGTACAAAGTTTCCAAGATTTGTAGGTCGTTTACCTGGTTAATGGTGTCTTGCAGTTGTGTAAGACGATCTGCCATGATGAAGGCTTATTGTAATGAATGAAGTAAAAGGATTTGAATATGATTTTTGAAGAAATTAGCAAAATTTTAACACCCACAACTGACACAGCAAAGCAAACAATTTTGACTGTGATTTTGACAAATCTTTGACAGTTGACACTTGACAGAGGCAATGCAGGTTTTTTTTAATACAAAACACGCAAGGGAAAACTCACAAAACACCTTTATGTTCTCCTTCAGTCTCTCCTTGCAATTAGGGCGTTTGCTGTCCACTGTGCACTATGCAAGAATCGTATTAAGACATCAAACTACTTTTTATGTCCTTGTGGCTTGGTCTCAGCCTTGTGTACTATTTTGCAACTAAAATAAAGCGCGGTGTTTGGCATGAAGCTACAGATAAAAATGGAGGGCAAAGTTGGGAACAAAACTTGAGTCAAATACCTACTTATCTCTATCTCGCTCTCTGTGGGCCGACCTCTCTTTTTAGTGTGAACTGTAGTATTGCTATCTTCTTATTTAAATCTCCTTGTAAATTCTTCGAAATAGCCAATTCACTAACCAAATAAGAAGTTAAATAAATAAATTATTAATATTTGAAACTTAGATTACCTAGTTAAATAAAAAATCACAAAATTGTCGGCCATTTAGGCTTAATGTGTTGGCGAATCAGGGAATTACAATCCCAATTTCTGAGGTATCGGTAATGTGGCAACATCGGCCGAATCCGGCCCATCATGGCGGTTGTTTACTATGCAGTTGATTTCGTTTGAGATTTTTCAAGGGACGTTATCATTGTTTTGTCTGAAGAAATGGTGCAAAATTGTATAGTGCGTGGTTGCGGTAGTTCGTGTTATCCTGGAAGTGATATAAAATTCCACGCGTAAGTGTTTATTTCGTGATTTCTGACAGTGGATCATTGTTAACATATTTCTTTGTATTTTCACAGTAATTACTTCCTAAAACGTTTTACCAGTATTTAAACTTATTATTAAATGTTACATATGTCAAGAAAAAGAAGATTTTACATTGAGTTTCATTGACTTTGAGCAAATTTAAAATTTTTGTTTCTATAAAAAATGGCTACTGGTTAACATCGCGCGTTAACTTGGAGCTAAAAATGGGTCAAAGTTACGCGTCGTGTCACAACGCTTATAATAAAAATGTACGAGCACTTGCACAAAATAGTTGTTACAACCAACCTTTTGTTGGGTCTAATTCTCGTCACTACACTGCACAACTTAAAATAATTACGTTTTTTGTCGGTAAAAACGTCCTGGTGACGTCACTTAAGCATTTTTCTTATACTGCGTGCGGTCGTTGCGCGTGCGCACAAAGGAATGAGACCGCTCGGACACCGAGCCCACAGCGTGGTAGGGGTGGGGTGCACGCTCTTTTGTTTTTTAATACTACTACGCTGAATATGTGTGCGGATTGGGTTGTCGTACAGGGGTACTACATGGTAAAATAAATCTCGGAGGCGAAAGCAGGATAATAGACGATAATCACCCTACGGTTTTAAAGATCTTCCTTTTGTCCATGTGGACCTCATTTGGCTGAATCGAGTGGACAAACAAAGTATTCCTTAAAATTGAATGTTGTCCCTGAGGATTTTACTTCGCCACAGCCCTACTGCATTATTGCATCACCAACCTTTGATGACGCTTTCACTGTCGCGTATTAGCGCTTATCTGGGGATAACACTCCCGCTTATGACGCTATGCGATCGCTTCGTTAAGTGAATCGCTATGGGCTCACTCCAGAGGTGACGAGAGCCACTTTCTATTTTATTATTTGTTGATAGATTGTTGTTACGAGCGCATTCGGTGGGAGCCAGATGCATTTGGAAAAGTTTTTATGGTTATGTAATACTGAACTGATCTGGGAACGTTTTAGGGATCTCGGTGAATACTTCGAGATTGAAATTAGAGCCGACTTTTTCTCACCTATTAAGCTAGGTTCACACGGGACTGTGCCGTACGATTTATTGCCGGGTAAACGTCATGGAATTTGCTAGGATAGATGACCATTCAAACGTAAACGTAGAGCTAAATACTCGATCCAATACTCACCGTACCTACCTGTCAAGTTAAATGAATAAACAATGATGTCTATGTCTGCGACGAAAATATTATGTGGTGTGTGCATATTTAATAAATCGAAATTTAATAATTATGTAATACCAATCGACATTTAATAGTATGTAAATCAATCGACATTTAATAATAATAATATGTAATAACAATCGACATTTATAATCTACTAGCTGACCCGGCGAACTTCGTACCGCCTTAGCGTAGAGATTTTCTTAATATTTTTTTCCGTAAGAACCATCCTTGGACTTCCACAAACATTTAAAAAAAAGAATTATCGAAATCGGTTCAGCCGTTCACACGTGATGCCGTGACAACGCGAAACGGGTTTCATTTTTATATATATAGATAATTTGCATGCTAACTGACATTGGCTAAATAGGACTGCACTTTTATAAAATACCATCCACCACTTATGTATTTACCCTATTTATAAGCAAATAAAGAATTTGAATTTGATACGTTAATAACCAAATACTGTTAAAATTTTCTAGTACGATGTCTTGTGAATTCAACTTACTCTTCAAAGAGCTGAAAAAAAACTTTTCCTCCAAACACACCACTGTGTAGAGTGGGCCAGATATACTTCTATACTATCTATTTGAGTATTGTATCTTTTATTCCAGTGAAATGTAGTGGCCAGCCGATACTTCGAAATATTCGATAGATGGGTTTGATGGACCATTGATTGATGTGGCAATTATGTAGAAAAGATATCGGGTTTCATGCATAGGAATGATACGTATGTGGGTCGTTGGATGTCCAGTAAAATTAACTGATTAAAATTTTAAGCTTGACAATAATAGTAGGGTAGACCGGGGACAATAGTACCATTTTTTGGAAATTGTTCAATATTGAGAAATCTAATGAAATGTAACTTATTCTGTTAGGATGCTGTAAAAACTAGACTCTTAAGCTACAAATTTAAGCATGCAGAGTTGAACTATTATTTCGAATACTTAATGAAAAACGAATTTGAACTGTACGATGTCTCATGTTACAATTGACCCCTACAACGGGTCAATTGTACCAATAATATATGAGGCAATAAAAGTAGTTATGTTTATCTAATCATCACCTTTATTGGTATTCTGTTCTCTTAATCTCCTACAATCATCAGTCTTTATTAATTGAGATCGAAAATATTTAGAAACAAGTATGAAAAATCAACACTTAAGTTTAAAAACAACACAATAACTTTTCTTCCATAAAAACGAATAAACTAACTGTTTCTACATAATATGCCATCTATTTGGCTCGGATATTGCTTCTGAAACAACAATAAGCATAATAACAATGATAGAAATATCAAAACTGAAAAATCTATTTTTGTATGAGGGTACAATTGACCCCTGGTACAATTGACCCTGATTATTTATACCTACTACTGCTTCGACCTTTTAAGATTTTTTCATAAGCCTGTTCATAAAGGAATAGATCCGTTGATCCGCGATCCGTACTTTTGACTCTACGCCGAGGCATCTAAAACAAAATGTTCAAATACTTAGTTACTTACTGAATTAAGCTAAAATGTACATATTCAGAAGGGTTTTAGAAACCTATATTAAAACATTTTAAGTAGGCATTTAGGTACTTATATCACCTTTTTATCTACTTATTTAATAAAACACATTAAGTATGTATCTAATTAATGCTTAATGCATGCAACTATGAATGAGCCTAGACTATATTTTCAGTAGGTAGGTGTGCCTGTAATTGTAAAAATATAATTGTAAAAATGTAAAATAACCACGTGAATGTTTTATAATAACTTATCTTATTATAAGTATAGGTACTTTAAAACCAATTTAAAATATTATGTAGTAAGTATAAAATAAGGTTCCGGGGGTTAATTGTACCACGGGGTTGATTGTACCGCTACAATTGACCCCATGGAGACTGGTACAATTGTTCCAAGTAGGTAGTCAAGAGAACTTCACCTAAAATTCAGTCATTTTCACAGAGAATGCCAATAATTCGCTGTCATTACAAAGTTTAGAGCCTGGATAAACTATTGACAACAATACTTTGGTAACAAATAGCATATTAGGCAACTTATGGGCTCATATATTTGACATAAAAACTTACTGCGGCTGGGCAAAAAACAAAAATCCTTCCTGTACACCTTCGTTTCTCAGCACAAGCGCCGCCGACTGGTGAGCGGATGGAAACACAAAAAGCGCATATTCTGACGCTATGCACACAATCTAACGTCGCTTGTATGAAGAAATATCGCCGATGGTACTATTGACCCGTGGTACTATTGTACCCGGTCTCCCCTACTCAACTAGTTATTTTGAAACTTTTACTTGTCATTAAAATTAATTAAAAGTCTTGCGCTCTAGTGCTGTAACTGTACCTGAAACTAATAAATATTCCCAATAAAGGAAGTCGATTTTAAACAAATCAAATAATTTTAAATTTTAGGTGAGCAAATAAATACTTTGACTTTGACTTTGACATACAACATTTGTAGTGCCCGTAATTTGACAGGCAATTCATGCCGGAATTGCGTGATGCGTTTTATTTATTTTTCTATGAAAGAAGCGTAAACATGGGTCCGTAAAGAAAACAGCCCCACAGCCCCCGTGTAAGGAACCCGAAGTGGGTCAGGGGGTCACCTCATCAATACTAAAGTAGTTCCCTGTAGTTCTGCTGTAAGATATAAACTGCTGTATTTGTGCCCGGGAATTTGATTATCTCGAGGAAAATGGTTGAGGAAATCGTATCATAAAGATGGCAATGTTTTTGTCGAAAACTAGACGATCTTTCAACTTAATTATGGTCTCTTGACGCAAGCAAAAAGAGAAAGAAGATAATATTCTGTGTTGTGTTTGTTGTTTGCTGTCATCACCATAATAAAAATAAACTTAACACTGCAATGACTGTCTAGAAATACTCGTAGACCGTTTTGTGCAACTCGTAAATATCTCATAATCCAAAGCATTCCAATCCAGCCGGTGCATTTAATCTGACATTGAAATAACAATTTGTACTCGCAATACTAACAACAGTAACAACCGCACTAAACTGTGGCAAACGTCCACGTTCCGGGCAAATAGCCGCGATTTCACGCACAAAATGAACAACAATTAAGAGTTGTCAAAATGTCCGACACCCGTCCATAAATCCGCATTGATTTGCGATAACAACCGTGCGCCGGCGATCGCGAACGCCATGCTTGGTTAAGTCAAGACCACACTGTCTGCAGACAAAGTAACACCCGTGACAGATTCAATTTCGTGATCGCTCCACTAAGCGTAGTTATTATGAATTAAGAGAAGTTGTGAAGCGATCACGGAATTGAATCGGCCACAAATATTCTCTACCCTGAAAACACTGAAAAGCTTTAAATATTAAGTTAAAGGTTTTCAGTGTTTTCAGGGTAGAGACACAACTTTGAGCAATCTTAGTTTAGCTAATAAACTAAGATATTGCTCTTTCTCTTCGTTACCATGAATATACTCGTAGTAAGCTTTCCTGCGTCCAGCGCTTCCCTGCTACCTTTACGATGTCGTCGGTCCACCTTGTAGGTGGACGTCCCACGCTGCGTTTTCCGGTACGCGGCCTCCATTCCAGAACCTTTCTGCCCCATCGCTGCCGCTACCAATCGATCAACATGGAAAGCATTGGGGGTGGCCTATGTTCAGCAGTGGACGTCCTGTGGCTGAAATGATGATGATGATGATGATGAAGCTTTCCTAGAAAGTTATGAAATTAATTGCTTTACAGTCATTAACTTGTTCCTGATGATAAACCTACAAATCGTAGTTAAACGATTGGACATGATGTCTTTTAAAAAGATAGCCATCCTCAAAAGTTCAGATCTGAAGGTTTACCAGTCAGAGACTAATTTAGGTAGCTAGAGTAAGCGATATAAGCCGGCCATCATGGCGCTTAAGCTGTCGCCTTCCACTAAACCGTGAGATGAAGCGGCTGCAGTGTGCTCTTAGCTTAACTTGCGTAACCTTGCATCCATAACTCATATTCGTCGACGCATAACTCACTGTTCGAACCAATTTATGGACCGCGAGCAGAGTGGTAATGATAGCTCACCGCGCTGCAGCGTCAGCCGTGGTAGCTACAACTTTGTTGTGAAGCTTATTCAGCTTTTTAAAATAAAAAATGTTTCGCCAATAATTTTACACACTTAAAGTTGCAATAATTATGTAGAGCTTTGGGTTAAGAAAAATGACGTGCGAATCTATACAAATCTAATTAATACAATGTAATTTTATTCTATGTTCTTTATTGGTATTTTATAGATTACAAAATATATCAAACATTATAAAAGTATAAGCAATAAACTCGCATTCAAATTTAAATGGTCTTGAACTCATGAAATTGACAACATTTCGAAATTTTATTTGAATCGAAAGCAATTAGATAAAATCCAATTTAGTTTTAATGATACGACATGTTAGTGACACTTTCGAGTTGATTTGACTTGAGGTAAGCTACTATTGTAGTTTGATGTCAATACACCTGAATCTACAAAGCATAATGAATTTCACCTTGTAAAATGCTTTTACTATTAAATCAGGTTCATTCAGGTGTAAGAGCTAACTGTTTAAGCTTACAATAAGGTTGAATATATTTGAAATTATAATTTGATTGACTTAACATTTACTTTGATCCTACATGGAATTCACAGGAAACTATTACTACGTTAAGTTTGCAAACAAGGTGGTTAATAATTAGCTCCACAAGTGCTGGACAAGTTCACATACACATATTTGTTTTTGAAAGTACTATTATACTCATACATTTCCTGTATTACCATTTACCATATTATTAAAATGCAGAATGATAAAGCACACAAACTTCAATAAGTCGTAATTAATTGATATTTTCGTATAATATTGTATGTCGCCTTTGATTATAATGATCAAAGTTCTTTGTTCCCATTAAAGCGTCTTCAGTGGTAAGCTTTTAAAAGCTCACTGAAACCTTTCTTGATTATCCTATATTTAAACGTGATACTATTATGGCTTAGACGACTTATTGAGTAATTACTCGTTTGATGGCTATTCTGTATTATCAATCAATTTGTAAAGAAAATCATCATTTTAGATTACATGACGGCTGCTGAAGATAGGCCTCTCCCAATTAACGATTGTAGCCTAACTTTGTCATTTTCATAATGACATGATCTCGTGATCTTGATACTTTATACAATAACATAGGTTTCTCTTGTTTTACAGCGATGCGTGTGGCACTGCGGCGGCGGCGGCCGCAGCGTGAGAGAAGCGGCGGCGATGCACTACCGCGCCGTGTGTCGCGCGCTCGTCGCCGAGGCTTTGGAGTTGGCGTCGTTCCTCGCCAGGGTGCGAGTGGGCGGTGCTAGGGACCTAGGGGCTGCTGAAGACTCCGCAACACATCTGGACACGTTGAAGTTCTCTGACTGGGTACGTGTCTTGTTCACAACTTACAGCTTGTTCTAGCACCACAAGCTTTTAGTGCCGCAGCGTGCAAGAAGCGGCGGCGGCGCGCACTACCGCGCCATGTCGCGCGCTCGTCGCCTTGGCTCTGGAGTTGCCGTTGTTCCTTGTAAGGATGCGAGTGGGCGGTGCTAGGGACCTAGGAGCTGCCGAAGACTCTGCCACGCACCTGGACACATTGAAGTTCTCTGACTGGGTACGTGTCTTGTTCACAAATTCTAGCTTGTTCTAGCACCACAAGTTAAAACTTTTAGTGCTGCAGCGTCCGAGAAGCGTCGGCAGCACACTACCGCGTCGTGTGTCGCGCGCTCGTCGCCGACGCGTTGACGCGGGAATGTGTATTCTACACACGCAAAGTATTCTGGAGCGAGATCAAACGCGAAGCTCAAGACCGACCGCGATGGACGACTGTTGGACGCCCTCTGCCTCATCTAGGGGACATAGGACCATAAGTCAAAGTATTCTGACAAGGTGCATTTCATATCAATAAGTAAGTGCGTGTATAGCGCAGTGATCGCAGATCGAAGTGAAATCCATTGCTGCCGTTGCAGTTTCTGACTAGGTAATTTGGTTTTTATGGGCGCGCATGAAGGGCTAAAGGTTTTAGAATAGTACTTAATACCTAGTATACAGTTTAGTGTGTGGTCCCAATTGTAAAAGAAACTGCAAGTTTTCATTGTAATATTGCCAGAGGTCGATCAAAGTTGATCTTGGTATGTTGAAATGCCAATCGTCAACCGTTCATAACGAAGATTGGCGTGCACAACGCACTTCGCTTTGGCAATCGAAAATTTGCGAGTCTAATGCACAAATATGCGGTCCCAGACTTGCATAGAAACTTCGAGTGCAAGGACCTGTGTTACGCATGCGGTCTGCATGTTACCTAATGTACTATGTATTATTAATGTCGTCCCGCTGCTAAGGAATTTAGACTTGAATTAATTAGGGATATGTATGCTAACGTTTACAACGGCAACTTTTAAGTAAATTAGAAATCTTTATACCTTTCTCCTTTTATTGACTTCTTTGGATTAAATTGCATGAAAGTTAAAATCTTCTACATACCTACTGTAAATAATATAAAATTTTTCTAAAGTCTATGTTAAAATCATTGTGTTCTGTGTTAGGCAAGATGTTTGAACGACATTGACCAATCTAATAATGTAACTTTTTCAATCATAGTCGAACCGAAGGATTTGGAGAGCTCTACAAGTACGTAGACAATGGAAAATGATATGAAAGCTTGCTTGTACACTACTGTATGTTGGAACACATGAAGTCGAATGTACATAGTTCTCATGTAGGTGACAATGTAGCAGTACCTACAAACGACCTACTGACCTGTACTAAACCATTTAACTACTTAGTGCATGCGATAGTTACTTTAATTATAGTTAGTTACTTCACTCTTGTCGATATATGTAAACCTACTAACTGTTATATTATTTTAACTTATTCTCGTAACTTCCATTTAAGTTGGTCATTTACATACACTTCACTGTACGCCTTTTGCTTTAGCCTAGCAATGTTGCACCAAGAGAACTTATTGCTATTTCGTTTTTCCAGGCGCGGTTTTGGATGCAAGTGATCGGAGAACTGAGGATGGGTGTAAAATTAAAGAAAGTAAATTATTCAAGGACTCCAATAGAATATGAACTGACCCCGTACGAAATTTTAATGGATGATATCAGATCTAGAAGATACACACTGAGGAAGGTGGATGGGGCGATACCTCAAAAGTGAGTTAATTTTTCCTGACACATTTTTATCATCCTTCTTGATTGTTTCTAAACTCAATATTCTGAACATTTTGATATTGAATTAGTATAAATTGTATTTAACATTATTTTATTAATTTTCTTTTTCATTGTTTGCAGCGTGAAGAAAGACGCACATGCCATGATACTCGAATTTATTAGAAGTAGACCGCCACTGAAAAAGGTAAGCAAAAATATCTTTATAAGCACAACAAGTAAACAGTAATTATATCATATTTTAACGAACCCACGTCGAATAAATAACGATACTTTAAAAACAAACCACATGTTGCTATGTAGGTATCTAGGTTTATTTTAAGGCAAACTTTATGAAGTTGTTTATTATAACAGTAGCTGAAAGTAATGCCCCCACTAGTTCTTACACAAGAGCTTTTCATAAATGTAGAGCCTTTATAGTTAAGCTTGTTATCTACGAGACACACACTGATCGAACAGGCGCTTTAAAGCTTTTATTCCTTCCAAGCTCAGAGAGCATTGTGAGCTTAATCCACCCTTTATCTGGTGCGTTCAGCATTCAGTCGTGCACCAGACGGAAAAGCTTTCCAGTTTTAATACCAAAGCTTCAAATGCATTGTTGGGTTGCTTACACAAAAGTAGGTGGTTTGATTTTGCTGGAATATAAGTGATTTATACAATAAAATATACTTACTTTGATTAAAGAATTATTTTCAATGGAAATTCTAACACACTTTATTCAAAAACCTGAAATGTAATCGCTGTGTAATGAAAACAAAGTTGCTATAAAACTATAAGTTGTTTCTTTCTCACTGTATAGAAATAAATCATTCTATACTTCACTTTGATGCATAGTTTCTCTTTCTTCATACTCCTCAAATGATACCAGATATACTTTATAGACAGTTACTTATATTATAAGATCCCAATAAATTCGTCATTACAAATGTTAATCATTCACAATGATTATGGTAGTCTACAAAGACCACTCTACATTGTAGAGTTCCAATCAAAATCAAAATCAATAATATTTTATTCAATTTTGACCACTGGTGGCACTGATGAACAATTAGAAATGGGTATTGTATAATATGTATGTATTTACAAAAAAAAAGTAGGTATGTTTTTATCCGTTGTCTAGTACCCATAGTACAAGCTTTGCCTAGTTTGGGACTAGAAGCGCAGTGTAAAATGTCCAAGGATATTTATTTTATTTTTATTTTATTTTAAATGCATCGCTTAATTTCGCATTCAGCCTATAGTTTTACTGTACCAACCTCTCATAACCCACTTGTCTTGTTGTGCAGGCATCAGAACGAAAACTACCACCACCACGGCGGGAGACCACGCCAAGAGAACAGCTGCTCGCCTCGATACAGGTCGGCCGGACGCTGAGGCCGACGCCGTACTCGAGAAGATTATGTGAGTACATTTGTATTTTAATTTAAAATAGAAGAAGCGTGATCGATGTTGTCGAATAAAGGACACTTATTAACCCGGAAAGGGATCGTAACCGTATCTTTTCGAGGCGAAACTCCATGAAACTCCATACTGCAACGCACACTTATCCGCCCTAACGCCTTGGCTCGCGGATGACAGCGCGCGAAAGGCGATGACAGCTTTCAAAAGGCGATACGGTGTTAACCCTTTCCGAGTTGATAAGTCTGCTATGATCTTTATCGTGTGTTGTATTTGGTCCTCAAGTGGCTGGGGACAGAAGTCGATGGAATGGAAGGAGGCCTAGGTTTAAAGACGAACCCAAAGTATAGATAGTATTCGGTCTCTAGGCTAAAAATATAATTATAAGAGGAGATTAACGGGCTTTTAAATCACCCGGTGTTAAGCTATCACCGTTAAATAAGTAAAATACTTAATCCCTTCCTTTTTACTCTCGTTTACAGATTCCCTATCCTTCCCGATACATCCTCTCCCCGAACGTTAACTTTCAATCCTGAAAAGAAGAATTTTAGCATGCAGTTTTTGAATCGTTTTGTT
This sequence comes from Ostrinia furnacalis, assembly GCF_004193835.3. Taxonomy (NCBI): domain Eukaryota; kingdom Metazoa; phylum Arthropoda; class Insecta; order Lepidoptera; family Crambidae; genus Ostrinia; species Ostrinia furnacalis. The sequence goes on along the minus strand of NW_021137573.1, from coordinate 135,081 downwards.
TATTTATTATAAGAACCAGTGAGTGAATAAACTTTTACTAAAAAGCTTAATGAAGTGCGTATGATTTCGTATTTAGTTTCATCTTTTAAACCGTATAACAGGTATATAACTCGTCATGTATACATACACAGTATTTCCATTTAGCAATATACTGAGATATCATTAAATGTAGAGTTTAGAGAGCTTTTAAGTACTTTTAAGCTCCTTATAGGAATGAGTTATAAAAAGCACGTTGTTTGCACTCGTTGCTATGAGTGTTTTTGCAGGCGTTTTGGTGCGAACTTTTTTCAAACAAAATAGAGTACATAAGTAGCTTTAAAGTATCTCGCTATTATTATAAAGTTATATTTTATTTAACTAAATAACTGCTATTTTTATTTTACTTTAGTTATGATCTCGACTAATCATACTCTGACAAAGGTAATAAATACTACATAGTAGGTCGTTTCATGTCTTTGTCTAAAAAAATATGACAAACAATATCACGAACCTATTTTATCAAGTACCAAGTGTTCTTTCACAACACGTGTACTCCGTACCCACGTACTTATCAGATCCAGTTTCGCAAGGCGCCACACAATGCGGCGAGTGGTGCAGTGATACGCATACTTAAGGTCATCTCTCACAGCATTCGTTGTTTTTTGAACTCTGATTTTATCAAATGCTCATAGGAGGTATCTCCCGAAATAAATGTATGGTATTACGAATTAAAAAAATCAAGAATTTTACTCCTTTTCGTGATCATGATAGAAGTTATAAACTGCAAGTAATTGATATTTAACAAGTCAAAATCGATGAATAAGTACATAATCGTTCTGCTGTGGAAAACTGCGCCGAATCATTTTCAGGCTGAAACAAGACAGATCCATTTAATTTTTGAGGTGAGCAGTGTGCATTATGTTGATAGTAAGAGTACAAAGTGGTACAAAGCTCTTCGCTCCGCATTCACTGACACAGTATGTGTGCTACCAATCCTTAGTGGCATTGAAAGTGAGTCTGGACTGGTTTCGATTGTTGTATTTGGAGCTTCTTAAAAGGTCTAAATTGTAATAACAGTAGCTTCCTGCAGATTAGTATTTAAATATTTCGATTTTATACTTATACTAGCGATCCACCCCGCTTTTGCACGGGTGCTAAGTATACATACTCGTATAAACCATCCTATAAAAAATCTAATAAAAAAATCATGTAATAAAAAACACACATCTAAATTCGTTGCGTCGTTTTAAAGATTTAGGTAAGCATACATAGGGACAGACAGACAAGAAAGCGACTTTGTTTTATACTATGTAGTGATGAAGATAGATAAGTATATCACGGTGACCGTGAGGTCGGGTCTTATTAGGGAAACTTACCTCAGTTTTGGCCCCTTCTCTAAGTTACAATGTTCCTCATCATACATCTACCTTTCAGCAAAATTGTTCAGATGTAAAAACATATGAACAGACGGAATTATTACTAAGTACCTACATATTATGATGACGATTGAATCAAAGTCAAGTTGTGGTGAGAACACAGTATCGCTTACCTATTACCTGGGATGTCCGAGTGCGGTTTTCGTTAGAGGATAGGGTTGTTTTTATTACTAGTTTCTAGCTAAAGTGTCTCATTAATGTGGGGAGTATTGTCTTGTGAGGGCCAAAGAAAGGTCTATTCTTGATAAACTATGATTCCATTTTCCTTTAGGTGGAGTATTTTAAATTTTTCGAGTTACATAGAGTTTGTATTTTAAACAGTAAACAAATACGAGTAATTGTTACTATATAAATAAGATCATAAACTTCCATCATACTCGGAAGGAATGCTCGTGCTCATTACAAAAACCTTAGACCGCGGAGAAATTTACAATACAATAGAAATAATACCCATAATGTCAGCTAGCGTTATAGATAATCTGGACCCCGACTAATCAACTTTATTTTTCATTTTTCATTTCGTCACTATTTTTCAAACATGATGTTGGATGTCAACAATATTTCTTCTCAGCACTGCAACTGGCCTATTTATTGTCCAGAAGCAGTGGTAGAGTTAATACTGGGACGTGTAAAAGTGCTTTTTAAAAGCCTATTTGCAAAAATAAATGAGTTTTATGACAAGAGTTTTTTTTCAGGCAGCCTTTAGATGTATTACAATAACAATATTATTAATTGTGTGCCTATCTGCCTACTACGCATGAAATATCGCAAACATGCACAGCCGTGACCTGAAATTCGCTGCCCTATTACACGGCATATTTCAGTTTACAGGCGGAAAGGTTCTCGCGTCGAAAGCGAATGATACTCCGGCGGATGAATAAATTCTTCGCCCACGTTTTGTCGTAAAATGAGGCCTTTCGTGAATGGAATACTTTTGTATGGAAAGGGAAATGATATGATATTTAGGCATTTTGAACACGTGTAAAAATAAGGCAGCGTTGTCACACTGAACATTTTTAATCACGAATTTACATACTTTTACTTACGTGACCTACTTTATCAAAATCAGTAATGAAAACAAAGCTTTTTTTGTGTGTACCTAGGTGGTTTTGTTATTTTTGGTGAGTTATAAATAAAAGTAATTTAATTTTATTGATCTATACTAGTACCAGTATTCAAAATTTACCTTGATAATAATTGATAATTATCATTTAATTTAACCCAATTACAGAACTTTACATTATTGACTAATTAACATAACTATAGTCTTTTTCACGTAAGATGATCCGTATGACACTTCAAGGTTATCCATATTACGCATACTACATATGCAGAATATTTTCGAAAAAATATTTGTATTTTATTAGCAATGTAATAAAAAAAAATTAACTACTTGTCTTGAAATATATAGTAAAATCTGAGTCTATTGATTATATTTTAATTAAATACGATGTAAAAATATGTTTTATTTAATGTACGCAATGTGTGAAACGGAATAGATTTAGTGCTGGGGTATTTCTTGTATAATAAAATCGATTATTTCCGCGGTTCATTAATCGATTGTGCAGTGAATACTTAGTTATTAAAAACATCACGAAAATCAACTATATTTTTCGATTATTGACTTTAAACGCATTGAAAATTAATTAATAGTTTTTAATTTAAAGAAACAGAACCAGTACTTTTTAGGAATCGTTTTTTTGAACACGAACCATGAAATTTGAATATATTCAATAAAAAAATTGTAACAATAATATTTGTAATTAAAAAAAAATGTTTTTGTTAAATAACACCTATCTATACATACTATACTTCTCGAGTGGCGACCACGGGCTGGAAAACGTAGCGTGGGCAGGCCTCCTACTAGGTGGACCGACGATCTGGTAAAGGTCGCGGGAAGAGCCTGGATGCGGGCAGCGCAGGACCGTTCATTGTGGAAAACCTTGGGGGAGGCCTTTGTCCAGCAGTGGACGTCATTTGGCTGAAACGAACGAACACCTATACAAAATAATTCTCTAAAAGTAGGTTTTACTAACTCTTCGAAAAAAATCGATAGATAAATCGCTATGGTTTAGTTATGTGACATCTCTAAATCTTTCAAACTCGAAACGTCATACGGATCATCTTAGGTGAAAAAGACTATAGATTGTATAGAGTTATCTCATTATTTTTGTACTTTATCCACATTAAAATGAATATTCCATTAGCGACATTTAACTAATAATTTAGTCGAACAAGTCGTCCAAACCAATTATGTAGGCTGGAGACGAAAATAGGTCATCTGCCTTAATCACCAGCAGTGGCCCGTCTGCGAGAGCCTAGGTATTCTAGGGAGAGGGAAAATTTATGTTTGGTACCTATTTATGTAAGCCTTTCATTACTTGGGATGCCTTTTTTCTAAATTCACAATAAGCCTAAGATTTGCGATCATACATAAGTATGCAGCAGTAATTATGATAAGTGTTATTCTTCAGGCTGTTGATTTCATGAAATATCTCGTGTAAAGTAAATTGGTACTTAGTTTTTATTAGATGAAGGGACTGCATAATCCGAGTAAGCTTGAGATTTTGGTTGATAAATGTGCAGCAGTAATTATGTAATTAGAAATATCTCTTCACGCTACTGATTTCATGATAGGCAGCAGACGAAATAAAGAAAGAAAGGACTCAAAACTTATAGATTGAAAACTGTTTGAGGCACACATCTTTAAGTCTCGTCGCAGATTCAATCTTGAGTGTATATTCGTGCTTAAGTTGTCTCATAATACGGCCCTTGTAGCAAAAAGGAAGAACACAGACCAGTGAAACCGTGAACTGTTTATATCAAGAGATGGAATTAAACCAGAGAAGTGGGTCATCGGTAATACGAGGCGCCGGGCTGTCTGGGCACCTATTCCAGGCTAGGCCGCGGGAACATTGATCTGGAACTTCTAGATGTTATGTAATCTATGATCTTGGTGTTACTTAACTCATCTTGGCAAAGAAAATATTGTATTTACATGTCTTAATTTGGAAAAAAAATAAGTTTAAAATGAGCCTGTAACTTGACCTTCACCAGAATCGGAAACGGAAAATAATGAAAAAAATATACTTAAATTAAAATTCAGAGCTTAATTTGGTGATACCACTTGCTATTATTGACTCTGTAACCCTGGTGCCAAACATTTCGCTTCGTAAAAAATACCGCAACACATAATTAAAATCCAGCGTTTCTCAAAGGGTTATTCATTTTAATTCGTTTTTACTATCGAACTCATATTATGTAACTATAATAAGGCTGCTTGAAGTAAAAACTCCGAACTCAATTTAGAATGCTGTGTTGTATCGCAAAAACGCGTAATGAGAAAAGTGCGGTCGCCGCGGGGTACAATAGATCTGACGAGAAAAAGGAGCAAAACGTTGCTAAACAGGTTTGTTGGTCTCGGGTTCGGTAACTTTACGACGAACAAAGCCTGCTTTATTACTGCAGAAACAAAAGTTTGTGATTTCCCCAAAGATTGGCCGTTTAAATGGCACGTAAATCTGATCTTAATGTTACAGATAAAACCTTTTTTTTAAAAGAGGATAAATAAATAATCCTATTGGATATTACATACATCTTGTCGTAGTGTTGATTGATGTTGAGAACTCAGATAAATTGTTTCAGTTACAGTACGAGTATAGTTCATATACCTAATGCCTTTCAATATTGTGGTATTATCTCACCTTATAGATGTTAATAACTTTACTTACTTAACCTAGTTTAACAATAATGTTGTTTTCAGCTATAATAGTGAAAACCCAAATAAAACTATGTCAATAAGACACAGCTAACGCAAACAAAAATACAATTGCACTAATCAGAAAATCAAATATAGCAGTCGCAGATTACTTATTCTATTGTATTCTTCTCGTACTCGTATTAAATAATATGCTTGAGTAGTAAGTCCCACCCTGTATATTGTTAACTGACGGATACTAATCGATTTACAAATTCGATAGCATAAAGTTGCAAGAATATGATGATGAAGTTGATAGATCCTTTCATTTTAAACGGATAAGTGCTAGCCAAAATTATATTATGCAGAAAATCTATTAACGAAGTTTGAGAAGCGCTGCTGCAAACCAAGACGTAATCTTTTGCCGCCGCAGTCTCTGGCGGGCGGCACCATCGCGCGGTTGCGTGTGCGCGCTGGAAAACTCGGCATTTGAAAACTTAAATTCAGAACGAGCATTTTCTTTTTCCTTTCACGTCAATGCGGCCAGTGTTGTGGTGATTTTTAATTTTTTTTTTGGATTTGGACAACTTTGAATATTTCCGGGCAAAGGAATGTGGACCTTAATTAGATTATCAGAAGCACCATGTCCGGCTTCCTTTCAACCCTTCGCGTGAGGTTACATTCGCGTTAATAGGATTTTGTTTTATGTAAAGTGTATGAATCTCAGTGAGATCGTGTTGTGTTTCGCGGATTTTTCATTTGTCACCACATCTGACATTTGTCGCGCGTACTGAAGTTCGATTTTCAGACAGTGTTTTGTTTTTCTTTTTAAGTTTACGTACTTTTTAGTAATGGGTGTTTGTATCACGAATACGCTCGCCATGGAAATCAGCCGTAAGTAAAATTATTTCTACTATTTCTTATATCACCATACGTCAATACGTTGCCCCAGTGCCCATGAAAGTAATTGGTTACACTATAATAAAACCAATCAAACATTTATTTTAACCTTTTTAATCAGAACTGGAATAGCGTCTACTTTTGAATGTGAATTAACTATTCTAATATTTTATGAATTTACTGCGGTGAACTAATATTTGTCATTCAAAATGGGACTTGATAATAGGTAGATATTTCGGAGTTTTAATTAACGTTGACTGAAAATGGCAGTGAAGGTTAAACATTGATGGAGTAAACAAGCAATATCGCCAAAAATACGTGCTTATCTTAAATATGAAAATTGTGGCTATGAATTTTGCTTGTGTAAAGAAACGGGCCCAACTTAACTAAGGCTATAACAACGGGGCTATAAAAGAGATTAATCTACTTCAGCTTAGGCTGGGTTGCACCATCTTACTTTAACTTTGACAAACATCAAAAATCTGTCAAATTCTATACAAAAAACCACCGGTTGTCGTTATAGTTACGGTCAAAGTTAGGTGGTGCAACTCAGCCTTAATGTTTTGTTATATTTTTTGAGTGCTATAAAATGATTCAGCCCAATATTATGTTGCCCTACCTTCTAACTTATCTTATGAGCATCGGGAGACACCGTTCTTGTTATCTTATCAAGATAAGTTATCAGGAATCAGTGTTTTCAGAAATTCTTTAACCATCTGTAAAAATGTAAGGCCTTCTGAAAATTCTTTTGGAAGTTTACACAAGTGTTTTGAATATGAAAAGATTTTTTATTCAATGACGTATGATCTGAAATAATCGAGTAAGTAAGAGCTAAGAGACAATCGTAGCGTATTAACAAAGTAAAGTGAATTGTCGATAGAGGCGTTTGGCTCGTATTTCGGGATGCTGTAAAAGAAAATTGATTTTCTCGTAGTGTAAATTTTCAGGCAAACGGCATACCTACTATAGAAGTTATGATTTTGGAAGAAAATAAGCTATAACTAAACAATATTTCAACTACTACTTATTACTGGATATTTTAGGCATTGAAGTAATATTACTAGCGTAGTACATTATAACTCAATGGTTTAGGGAAGAAACGAAAGACTACTTTTTGGTACAGGCTGTGTTACGAAACGACGTTAAAAATCGATTCAGACTGAAGCTTCATATTGTAACCGGCTATTAATATTTTGCGAGTGACCATAAATCCTTTACTTACACCGGTTACTACCAGTATTTTATCGCAAAAATGAATGAGGCAAGGCCCTCCACTAGGTGGACCGACGATCTGATGAAGGTCGCGGGAGGTGCCTGGATGCGGGCGGCGCAGGACCGGTTGTTGTCGAAATCCTTGGGGGAGGCCTTTGTCCAGCAGTGGACGTCATTTGGCTGAAACGAACGAACGAAAGAGTGAATATCCACCAAGGCCATAATAATTATAAAGAATCCGCGAGAATTTACAGACTCCCATAGGTACTTATGTTACTTAAGCTCAGCTGTTACTTCTTTCTGAGAAATCGCTTCGTTGCGGGTCATTACGCCGCCATTTCATCAGAATCGCTAGAAAGAATCGAAACTTTCGATAAAATGATGATTTATTACGCTTTTGACTCCGTCTGCGGTTTATCGAAGATTTAATGGTTAATATTGTTGTCTGAAATACGGAAACTTGGTGAAATGATGATTTAAACGAGGAATATAATTTTATTTACTTTCATTTTAAAGATCACTGTGTATCTTTATTCTTTGCTGACTCAAAGTAATTGGAGATTCAAAAATGTATTTTCCGTGTTTGGGATGGCTTCATAATTCTCGGTGGTCGTTATTTTCGAGGAATAACCAGCTTTTTATGTAATCAAGTTGAAAAGGTATTCGAAAGGGCAGTCATTCTTGTGAAATACCTACGTATCCGTCAGACAATGATGATAAGTTATTTTTAACGGCAACGAGCCTTAAATAATAAGGTTCAAGGATATAATTTTCGTGCTACAGAGATCTTCACGAAATGAACGGAGACATACGAGTAGATTAATCAATTTTGTGTACCAATTAAGCTAATTACTATTTTGTATTCATGAGCCAATGTTTGATTGCAAAGTAAATAATTTTGCTTTTACTAAGTCGATTTTTATATTTATAATCGCTTATAGGCAGCTCAAGTTGAGGTACAGGTACTGTAATAAGTAATTTTGTAAGTACTTAAAGTTGCAACATCTTCCTTTCTTCTCGAGTTGTTGTGTCGTTGACATCAAGACAGACTATAATGAAGCGGTAATTATGGGGACCGAGTCTGCGCCGTTCGTGGTTACTATCGGTCGGTAATGCGGCAATCAATTTTATGTAACGTATGTACAGTCAGCCTCAAATTTGTGGCACCCAAAGTAGCCTAAAAGTTCGCAACACTTCTTTGTTACAATAAAAAAACTCATAAAACTCTTTTATTTTTGCAAATAGGCTTTTAAAAAGCACTTTTATACGTCCCAGTATTAACCCTACCACTGCTTCGGGACAATAAATGGGCCAGTGCTGAGAAGAAGCAGCTCAAGAAACTCAGTCACTATTGTCAGCTTCCTTTTCAAGGGTTTACAGTCTTTAAAATATACAAATTATAGTCGTAAGTATTGATGCGAGCTAGGCAGTTAAACATTTGACGCTGACTTTACGGGCAATGGCACATTAAACTATACATTCTTGTTGCAAAACCACATCTATTACAAATGCATAGAATACCACAGTATTTAGCTTGATGTGCTTTATTGATACGTTCACTTCATGCAAAAGTGCCGCGTCCTTGCTAGAACTATAGATAAAAGGCGAGTAGAATACAGTTTCATTTTACAAACAAAACAATCTGAATCTGAATTTGCATAGTTTGATCACGGAAATTTACCCAGGTTATAGCTATAATTATTAATACAAAATGCTTCCTACAACCTTAATTTCAGTCGACGAAGTATTTCACGTTCAAAAACAAAACTACTCACATAATCACAAAACGCAAGGTTTTCCATTCAACAAAGAATTCTAAAAACAGAACGTAGGAGTTTTTCAAAGTAGGCAAACAAAATGTAAAACAGTGCATGTTCTCCCCAAAGGAATCCACTTTAATTTTCACATAGGCACGTAGAACAATACCGCCATAGCTCACGTCGAGGTTTTATCACCGCGTTTTTAACTTAACCTACTTTTGGCCGCCATTTTTAGTCCAATCGTGACCGAAGACGGCGCCTTGGCTAGGCTTACGAAATGACTGCAAGATATGCACTTCAAATGTACCCACGACTTAACTTTGATTGTAACTGTACTCACAAATAACACGATAAGATGACAATCATAAAAATAAAAACAACAAAAAACCGAGGGAAAGATTCGGATCTTTACATTGACTAATGATTAAATGATTAACATTGTATAGGTATGTAGTAACAATATTTAATTTTAATTTTTCTCTGCATTTTTTATCTTTATTAGATAGATTCCCTTAATCACGGTGGTTCTTAGGTTTTAAACGACATTTCAAGTGTCAGTTCTTCGTTTCTTTAAGGTAGCCACATGCACCTACAGCTTGCGTAATATCGTAATAGTTTTTGACATTGCCCTTTCCTTGCGATAATATTGATATTGGGTAGGTACAGCTGGTAGGATCAAATCTTTGCTGTAGAGGTACTACGTTGAAATACTCAAACATCATCACCAACGTCCAACCGCATCTTATCTCCGATGCAGCTATCTATGTATCTGCGCGTGCGCCGATCTTGAGAAGCTCGCAGGCGTGAGACACGCGACTGACGAGTCACGAGACTTGATAATGGACTCGCCAGAATCTTAGGTTCCCTTTTATTTCGCAAGCAATTCCGCGAAGCCCGGGCCTGAGGTCAACGGTGACCGTTCTAAAAAGTGAAGGCTTAAACGAACGTTTGCAGTTATTTTCTTTTCAAACCAAAGAATTTAAAAAGTTATTTTTTTTACAAAACTTAAGAGGCTTAATTTGGCAAATGTAAGGAGCAAATATGGAAAATATCCTTATGATATAAAACGATATCATCACGTCACACTATACACACAGATAGCTTCATATTATTATTTTCAATAAAAAAATACCTTCAGAGGACCATAAAATTTAACGTGCGTGCGCCTGTTTATAAAACTGAAGTACTTTCAAAATCAGAAGAGTGCTTGTTTACATGAAATCAATTCATGAAAATAACTACCACTTATCATTACTATCAGATGATAAAAATCAGGATACTCAGACTCTACGACTCTACTAAGTATGAATCCACAAATTAAGCATAGATTCAAGTGACTGGTCTGGCTATTGAAATCATTCCAATCACAAGTTTTATACGCTTGAATTTGAACCAAAAGCTTCGATACTACGAGCTTCAGCCTGTATTAAAAGCAAAAGTTACGTTTCATTTGCGTCGTGAATGCAAAAACGAGGCATTGAACTGTTCTGATTGTGAACATTGCGAATAGAAACTGCATTTGGGTCGGTTATCTGTTGTGCAAACATAACTTGACTGCCGTTTGACACGCTTGTAAGGTTACAGGTCAATGAGCGTACAGTTTAGTTATTCAAACATTATACTGTAATAAGGAGCTAATTTTAACGAACACGGAATCGAGTTCGAATCTATTTTTAACCAAAAACTTATTAACTTAATTGACTCTACATTTTAAAGCATTAATGATGATCAAATGATAGTTTTATTAATGTTTATGTAAGTTAATAACTTCGTAACCACAATAAATATTCAAAAGAGTGAATATTCAGTTCGGTGCTTTTAAATACCTATTACAAAGTCATAAATAGTAAATAAGTAATTATATTTCGAATCGTGATAAATGAATCGATATCTTGTCAATTCAAAGACGTCGTGCACGAGACTGGCCTTGCTGTAATGAAAATGCTTTATTTTCTCATGGCCGATGTGTAACAGAGACAGATGCCAAATTCACTAAAGCTAAGGTCACACTTAAGACATCTGTAAAAGCTCTTCTGGAGCTTTCAAAGCAGTTAGTTTCTTGTTATAATTCTTAAAATTTCACACTTCTGTAATTGTAACCTATTGATATTGACTGCCACTTAGAAAAACTGTAGCGCTCACTCAAGTTAAGCGAATTAAAATGTGCTATACTCAATTAATTCCTGTATTTGGAACTGACGCAAGTTAAACTGATTAGACTAAATCGGTTGATTCTATTCTTGATACTTGGAATTCATTCCACGATACGGGCCTAAGTTTCTTTGTTTTTATTTGCCCAGGTCTGTTCATGTATCTTTTACGTCAGCCAATATTCTTACAGAGCTGTTTACTTTTTCGGATACGGATCACGAGTAGGTAGAGAATTTTATTACTCCCCAATTGATGCCAGCTAACTTTATCTTTGATAACTTTGATGCCATGAAAAAGCTTGCAAGTTCCAAAATGAGTATAACAGTCGATTGCACAGTTTTTCAGTAAAATAATCTATCTTTTAGTGTGGCTAAGGCTTAACTGGCAGAGATAAAAACTAATCTGTTAAAGGGGATGTTAGGCTTGGAGTGTGGCCAAGTCAGCTGAAGTCTGCAGCCGATGGCCTTTGTCGCTGAACGGAAATTTACTGAAGCGAATTCTTCTGTTAATTGCGAAAATAAATTGCGACTTCAAAAACAATAGTATGTATACATTTGGTGTTCAATGCTAACAACAAAAACAACTTACTACAAATGAAATTAATAAAAGCTGAAATTTTTATGACATCACGACAGAATTTATTACATTTGCAAAAAGCAAGTCGGCCATATTTAACGAGTTCTACCTCTGAAATATTAAATCTGAGTATCCAGGTCAAGATTGATGTCTTATTAAATGTTAATCTTGAATTCATATACATATGTTTTTAAATGAAACGATGATGAGTTTTTAAAGGCGTTGTTTTATGAAAACCTATGAAGCAGCTTTCAAGTCATTTGTGTCAGACTAGCTCTTATTGAAAGCTGGAACGCGGACGAATGCTTGAGGCAAAATGCCGATAGTGATGGCCCGCGTTCCCGACTCATATGGCTACCGAGGGCAACGTCAGGTTTTTAGTGGGTAGGCCCTGCCCTTCTGGCAGGGAGAACCCCACATAACCCACTAACCGCCCCCCCGGGTGGTGGGTATACAAATCAATGTATTTTCCTGACGAAAAAAAAAAAAAAAAAAAAAGCTCTTATTGAAAGCTAGGTTAGATAGAAACTGTTTGTGATTAAGCTTCAGTTTTTGCTCGTGTTTGTCTACGTCGCTTTCTCAATTTGTCAGCGTCAATCAAGACCTGTATTAGAGATACCTAATTTTAATTTACTGGTTTATGATTTTTCTAATTACATTTACGTTTTGTCGGCCGTTTGGTGTAGTGGTTCGAAGCGGACTACTATTCCGGAGGTAGCGGGTTCGATTCCCGCACAGTACAAACATTTGTGTGCATGAACATATTTGTTTGTATTGGACTGGGTGTTTTCTATGTATAATATGTATGTATTTACAAAAAAAAAGGATTTAAGTACCTATGTTTATATCCGTTGTCTAGTACCCATAGTACAAGCTTTGCTTAGTTTGGGACTAGAAGCGCAGTGTAAAATGTCCAAGGATATTTATTTATTTATTTACATTTATTTGTGAATTTCGCACAGATAAACTCTCTGTAGAGTTTTCTAGAAAAAGGATAGCTAAGTATCAATCTATGATATCTTCATGTTATCAATTTAGCTAACATAACAATCCATCATGTTACAAAACATAACTACCTCCTTTAAATGAATCGATTTACTATTGAGGATATATGAAATTCGACCCTGGTCAGTGATTTCAGATTAGTTTTAATTGTATCGCTCAAGATGTATATCTCGATAACCCATTGTATCGATAAATTGTCAAGGACACCACTCACTCCGTAACTCGATACAAGCGTTGTTGCGGTCCGATGCACGTATTCATTTGAACGTGTGAATGCGGTATGTTGCAACTTTGAGTAATTTGCGAAGTCAGATCGATGCGGTGTCGTAACAATGTAGAGAACATACAAATTATGTTAATCGATTATTTTATTCTAGTGACAGTTAATGAATAATTTGCTATTTTTAGCAATAATCAATTCTGATGTATTGTGTTATCACAAATACGAAAGTAACTCTGTTTGTTAGGTTTCACGAAGAAACTATTGAAGCAATCTTGAGACCCAGGAAAAATGCATGGTTTACTTACATTTCTCGCTAAAATACATTTTAAATGGGGGTGAAATAGGGGATGAAAATTTGTAAGGTTACATTTTTATTGTGCTTCAGATTAATAAACTTTGAAGATTGTGCTTTTGTACGCCGGACGTGAAAAAAATCTTTCTGTGACTGACCGAAATCTGGAAGAAGCTGCGGGCATTAGCTAGTGTTGAATAATTGCAGTCTCTACATAAATAAACATTTATTACCTAACCTAGATGTATCAAAGTTTGAACGGTTCTCAGCGATTTAATTGGTGTAGGGGTAATCATCCTTACAACCGCAAATCTCTAGGTTGCTCAACTAAAATTGCTTCAAGGATGCAATGTAAAAGTATTTTAGAAAAATACTAACATGAAATAGCGTATTTTTTAATGTCTAGAAGGCTTTTGGGATTGATCTTCGAACAATTTTTGATCGAAGGGATTGATTTTCAAAAAAGTGTAACTTTTTAGATTTATTTTTATTTTGTTTAATATTTATACCATAGTAATATTAAAAATAAATAAATAAAATAAAAGGTATTTAATTCAGGCATAGCCCATAAAAGTGTTAGTAACAAAGGCCTTAGAAACTAAGTTAGTAAATCACAATAATTACACATATTTAAATTAAATTAAATTAAAATGTTGCCCTAAAAGGTTAATTTTTTGTCACTTTTGTTCTACTAAAAGTAACATCATTCTACCGCATACAAATTGTACCGTCATTATGGCTCCATCATACTCTGTACCCATCAATTATTTAGGCTTAATTAGCTTTTAGCTCATCACATAACATTGCGTCACCGCCGATGCAACGTCTTTTGTTTTGTCGCCACTAATTGCTAATTATTATGAAACGTCGGAGATGTGTGACAAAAATGTTTTGGATATGATCACATTTGACTATTGAATGGTCCGGTATTGAAATTGGCGAATAATTGACACACACTTTTTGACGTCAGTCCAGGAATTAATATTCTCGAGGAGACTTTTTATGAGCAAAATAATATTCAAAGATACAAAAAATATAGAAGCAAAGAGATGTAACATTACTTACTTTTTTAACCATGTGAAGGGGGCCGCGGTACTAATAAGATTACTTAAATAGCTCTACCATAATACAAAGAACTATAAAAGAAAGTGACATGCGTATACAAACGTTATACAGGGAATTATGAGTGACATGTCTATGTGCGTCTAGTCCAAAAAGTCGGTCAGACAGAAGTGTGTGGTCTAAAACTTAGCATGGGCCATACCGTTACTGTAAACGTTGTGTGCTCTCCAATTATTGCCGCTTAAACAATTGACACACGATTATAGAACCGTTGCCCTCTTTCGTAATACGATTTGAAATTGGAATAGTATCTTTTTTTTGTTGGTTTGAGGCGAAAGAGTTTTATAGCTGCCAGTTAGAAGTAATCTAGTGAGTTCTTAACTGTAAACAAACTTGTGTATGAAGCAGTCTTTTAGTACTTACTTTTGTATCAAATAAACGCTGTTAATACAACATAATCACTTCGATAATACAGTAATTTCAGCTGGCAATTTTCATAATAGTTTTAAGTAATTCAGAAAACAAATTAAAATACCATTAGTCAAAATTGCCCAAGATACTAAACTTAAACATTAAGCGGTTTTTAAATACCCACATGAAGGACGTAACTTAATTTGAAAATGGATAGTTTTCAATTACAGTTATTAATGTGTAAATTGTTGCTAAGTTAGATTAGACATTAAACATTGTATGCACGAATGCAAATAAAGATAACGTAGTCGATATCGTAAAATTGGCTGCTGCAAATGTCAGAAGGCTGGACAAGGCTAGCCACTCACGGAACGCTCGAGGAATTTCAAGAACTGGTTGTAACAATAACAGAAGGGACGTAACCTTTATAAACTACATAATAACACCTTCAAGGTAGAAATGAATACGCTACTCATTATCCTGACGTGTGCGGAAATAGAGAAACTGGAAAAATAAAAATTTCAGGAGCTTTTTTATAAGTGTGATTCGTATTTTACGCCGACTTTTCCTTCGTGACAGGTGAAACGGAGAAGTCCGGTCATTTCCCCGGGAAGGTAATACTACAAGATAATTAAAAATGTCAGTACAAATAAGTCTTACTTAATAAATATGTACCTCCACAGTGACCGAAAAAGTGTTTATATGAACTTAAGAGGCCTGTAACATCTAAACAACACAATCACAACATAATAAGTGATTTCGCTTGCTATAAAAATTAGTCACATATTAATCACCTATTGTTAACAACTTTAAGTTTTAATAGGTTATTGTTATGATATAAAATTAGTATTATCTGTGAGCTTGCACAATTTAATTGGTGTTATAAAGTCGGATGTGATATAACGGGCTTCTAATGGATCAATTAGGCACAATAAAAACAAATGACTACGCCAGCATCCGTCTTCGAACCAGTCTCTAAAAGTGAATGACCAATGCTATGTATTGGATAGTGGTGAGCATTTGGTTTTATTTCAATTAACAGGATGTATGTATGTAATGTATATTACTTAGCTTAGGCGCAGACCATCGATTTTTCGTCGGCCGATAGTTTAGTCGGGCAGTTGATCAGTATAGGCATGTATGGAAGTGCGCACATAACACCGATTTGATTTGGCCGATTCTTCATACAAATTAAAATCGGGCCCAACTATCGATGGCTCCTACGTATACTGGCGTAAGTGAAAAAAGTAAATTTTACAGGAGAGCCATTTTAGTGGCCAGAACCATATTTTTGGGTCATAATCTTCTGACCTATTAAAACGAATTTAATGAAATTTCACATTTAGCCTTAACATGTAATGCTTTTGGTACTGCTGTTATCAATTTTTATATTTTTCTTATATATTTTGAGATTTTACGCATTGCCCTTTTACGTCGTCACATTTCTATAATTTTATGTATATTTTTCAACGTAAAGAGACTTAAATGACAACATAAATATAATATTTTAAGCGATTACTCTCTTTATTTATGCATGTAATTATTTTAATTGTTATCATGTGCTATATCAATAATAAATCAGTTAGAAAAAGTTGTTTAATGTATCGTTATTACGTTTTAACGCAAATACGCCCATATACTGTGCTCGAGATTTAGTTAGGTCTTTTAACATAATGTGTCATATTTTTAAAAATTATAAATAACTTGAAAAAATCGAACTGCCTAAGGCGGGAATTGAACCCACGATCCCTTAGGCAGTTCGATTTTTTCAAGTTATTTATAATTTTCAAATTAGTTTGAGATGCGACTCTTAACGCTAAAAATTAAATAACTATATAATGTGTCATAATTTATAAATAAAACAATTTGCTAAATATTTTCATTGCTTTATTTAAGATTTGGATTATAAAAAATATATATTTATGTAAGCAACTACTCGTATAGATTGACGAATCGTATGATTGGGCTTTATACGTGGCGTAGTTTTGCACATACGCCTATTTGCCTAAAATTTTATTTTGTATCTAATGGAAAAAAATTTTTTTTTCTTACTGACGTTATAGATTAGAGCAAAATGAAATCATTGCTTAAATAATTGGAAAAAGGCGTAAGCGGCAATTTCGCCTTTATACGTAGGAGCCATCGCTATCGGCCAACTAAAAATCGGTGTTCTGCGCCCAGTCTTACGAGTACCTAGTAAAAAAATCTGACATTTTAGTTTTAATAAAAATCATCGCACGCTCTTATTTAGCTGTTTGATGTTATAGAGGATGATAGGCTATCAGATCTTTTTATACGACTTGCATCCGGCTCTTTTATAATTTTCTTGTCTAGTTAAAGCACTGTAAGAAAAACAAAAATGCATGTATACGAAAAGCATACGAGCACATAAAATAGAAACCTCTTTCTATGTTCTGTGTATACGAATAGTAAAATCTATTTATCGAACTCTTTCATTTAGTTTGGTTTAGTAATCAACTAATTAGTTTCATACGCTTAACTAAAACTGTAATAAATGGTGTTTAATAACAACAATCTCTGAAAAGCTTTAACTCCAAGCGCAAATAACAGCAATTAGTTAGCTCTTTTATGAACATACGAGTACATCTGTATATCATTTTGACGAGCCATTGGTTCAGCGAGCGTTAACGCCACTTTCCCTTGTGGCATGTCTTAAAAGACATGAGAACGCTTGCAAAATCTTTTTATGAGTTTCAATTTCCGCACAGATAAATGCAGATTTTCCCAGGCCTTATTCTGTTGTACACAATGCTAACAATTCGATATAAACGATCCAGATAATAGAGGGATTTGTAGAAAAGTATCAAGTATTCATATTATGTTCCTTTCTAGCAAATCGGTCGTATTATATCGCGTGAATTGAATCTGAGAATTGCAAATACGCAGATATAGAGGTGCTATTGTATACTCGTTCTTGCCTATTTCTTATTCATATACAGGAGCTTGGTCATACTTATCTTTTGGATTATCTAAAAATGTAATTTAAATCAACTCAGTCAAAATACGGAGTTTTTTGCGCTGCTTCTTCTCAGCACTGGCCCATTTATCGTCCTGAAGCAGTGGTAGGGTTAATACTGGGACGTGTAAAAGTGCTTTTTAAAAGCCTACTTGCATAAATAAACGAGTTTTTAAATAATCACCACTCTAATTCACCACATTATCTTATGTTTGTATTAACATGTTGTTATAATTCAGCTACTAAACCCCCATTTAGGTGCCTCCATAATAAGGCCTTTTGACAGGTCAGAAGAATGACTGCCCTACTTTGATAGTGAAAGAACAACTAAATATGCTAGTGTAGGCGCCTAATATTTGTAGGCGTTACTTAGAATTTGTAGTCCAAATTGGCGGGGGCACTGCCGTGCCCCCAGATGAATAGACTTCGCGATTGAAATAAAAACTACGTACTTAGATAATATTATTTAGCTGAGCTTTTCCTCATAGATCTACTGTGCTAGGTTGTCTGCTGCTTTTACGGATACCAAGGAAGAGTCCAAGAAAAAGAAGCCTTCTTTTTTCTAATATTTAATATTACGTTAAGCTTAGCAATTTTAGTTAAACCGTATCCCATTGTGCAATATGCTTCTAATAACCCCCTTTATAATTGGTTGTCCTTATAAATGACTCTAGAACGCTAAATTTCGTAATTTGTACCACAGCCACAATCGGTCAAGTGAATCAATCATATTTTTTGTGGGTCCATCAGGTGACGAGACCAACGGTACGTGGTCTTTAGAACATAAACAACACTTTTTGTAAGCTAACGGTACACTGGACCCTCCTTAAAAAGGTGCCGTATTGCTTAGGCCTGCGGCAAATTGAGGCTGGGAGGAGGGTCTGCCTCCTAAAGCAGATTGACAAAGATAAGGAAAGGTTCGGCCAAACCAACGCGTGTAACCTGCGTGCGCGATGGCGATCAGATACATTTGTAGCGATGAGTTCACATCAACGCGTCCTGTCATTAGTCACGGCGATCTATGCACGCGCAGTGATCGCCATCGCTATCGCCGACGCGATCTGCACGCGTTGGTTTGGCTGAAGCTTAAGCCACAGCCAGATGAGACTGCAAACTAATGTCTGCTATGGTCCTGGAGAGTGGTTATGGTTTAGACCCTATGGTTCTGGAGGAATTTATGACATTTTTATTATTTTTTAGTAGTTAAACCTCATTTAATTATGAGTGTCCAGCCAGTACCTAATCATTACAAAATTTAATAGAAAAAGAAGCTTTATTGCGTCGGCTATATTAACTGTAAACTGAGTGACGTCATGACTCGTTGAAGGAGAATCTCACAATTATTACAATTTCCTACACGATAATGAAATAATGAATACGAAGATTAATCAAACTTAAGTAGAATCGCGTGTATCTTAAAGGGTCATTATTTCAATTGTTAGATAGTTTTGTAAGATACGAGAATATGTGTTAAATTGATAATAAGCAATGCATTGCTTGGCATTAAGTACGTCGTCCGATTCATAAGTCGCAAATGAAGAAATAAAAACCATTGCAAAAGCTTTTTAGTAAAAGGGGTCAAAAGGGGGCATACAAATTTTAATTATAGCAATAAATAATATCTTTACGTAAACACACACAACAGATAATAAAGCGGTTATTAAAAATGCAATACGTAAAGCTCAAGGTTCTTACTTGCCCAAGTTCTATTGTAGTGCGGGCACTTATTCTTTTTTAAGTGGCGCAATGAGTTGGAGCAGAAGAAAATATGGCAAAGGCATAACGTAACAGACTTACAGTTCGCACTTTCAACACGCTGGGAATTCGATGATATCAGACTTACTCCTAGTGGTCTAGTTAGGCGATCTTGTTAGGAATGTAACATCTCCCACGAACTGGCTGAATTGTTTTGTTCATTTGTTTTTTAAGAACGTTACGAAAAAGTTTAATACGCATGTTCACATGGCTCGTATGACTACGTAAGTTTACTGTACCTACTTTTATTCGAGTGTAGGATCTGAATATGTAAATAGAAATTGCTGAATAATTAAAAAATACACTAAAACACTTTTAAAGCTCTTTTGAAAGTGTTTTTGTATTTAATAATGTAAATTCTAAGAACAGCGTTTGAATTTTAAAATAAGCACGTCTCCCAAGTTCCCTTTGATTGACGTAGGTCCGAGGGGAGAACAAACATCTCGCGTGAAGCCTCGCAATTTATGACGTCATTTGAACTTGTCCCGTCAGAAAATACATTTCGTTGTCCAACGAGCAGTGTTTACACTCACCCCAGTTTCCCTCCAAACGGCCCCGCAGTATGTATCTATTCACACTGTGGCGGTACAGACAGACTACGAGGTGGCATTTTGAATAAAGAACCCTCGACGGGTCCCGCGCATGCGTCAATTAGAACAACCCTCGCTTTCCAATATGGCGACAACCGCCACAAGTCAAGCACGCGCTTGCTTCTATTTACAATAACTTGCGCTTACAATTTTTCATTTCATTGTAACACTATGAATTAACAGTATCACGTTTGTTCCAATTTTCATCGCGGAGTGGTTTTCTAGTGCGATTCAAAAAGTTTAGCGTTTGTTTTTTATCCGACTATTGTTTTAATGGTGACGCAGTGCGATCAGATGTGTTGATTGTGTTGTAAGGTGTATTTATTAGCTCCGGTTCAGTGGTGCCCCTGATTGTGTTGTTGTATCAATAATTAGCCAATTTATGCGGACTAGTTTGCATTATCGTATTTTAATTTGTTGATCTCGGATGTGATATTGGAATAGCATTAATTGTGTTATAATGAGTTTGGTTCATTAGTCAATTAGTAATAACATTTACACAAAGTGTATAGTAATCGTTTATTTCACCGCAAAGGCAATCAACCTTTTTGGTAATTCGTGAGCAAAAAGAGGAAAATAAATTCACCAAAGAGTTTCAAACAGAATCTTATTAAGAAAAAAAGAAAAACCTCAAAACAAAAGAAAAAGAAAAAATAGAACACTCGGTTCGGATTTCAAAAATTGGCGCGCTTTTTCGCGACGTTGGATCTGCCCACGGTCAAGCTGCGGCGCTCGCGGGTGTCGCCGGCGGCGCTGCTGCTCGGCGGCCGGCCGGTGTCGGGGCTGGTGGAACCAGTACGGAGCCCTGAGGAGCCCCCGCTCGACGTGGCACAGGACAAGGCGTACTGGGGCAGCGTCGCTACTGCTATGACTAGTAATAATTTTTGACTTTTGTAGATTTCTACCCAATGTTGCACGGGCTGCATTTTGTATTACAAAGTCACGAACGACTTTCTTTGTCTATCATGAGCCCCTCAAACTAAACCCTCTACAGGGCTAATTATCAAGTGAGATTTGACCAAAATAAGATTTTTTTAAAAGCTCTAGTAAGCAAGATTTTGCAAACTTCAACCAAACGCCCTTTGAGCTCAGAACTCTTTCCGCTTCAAAGTTCAACTAACTGCGAATAATAATCAAGGTGCTAAAACCAAAATCTTAGTGTCAAATACAAAAATAAAATTGAAGCTGTATCCACTTGGATAGTCTAAACATAGAAATAGACGAAAATGTAAATAAACAGTCGAACTCTACCGTTTACGCTGCGTAGCTAACTTATTTAAATACACTGTTGGGTTTTACGTATCACTTCACTGGGTAAACCACAAACAAACTTATGTGTTGAGCAATATTGAACAACAACACTCAACAATTTTAGAAAATAACTCACTCTAAACAATGTAGAGGTACATTTGTAGTTTCCCGAAATTGTAATTTATTAAAATTTTCCTTGTAATGTTCTTCTCTTGAGTATAACTCAATAAATGCGACCCGTTTTCATTAGATGATAAATAAAGGTCAAATTACATCTAATCTTGTCTCCGTAAAGGTCAGTTGGAAGGCTTTCTCTAACTTATTAATGTGTCGTATAAGGGAAAAACAATTTCGCTTTTATTCAAGGAAATACCATGATTTATTAACGACCAAGCTTAATTTAAAATTTCAATTACGCCCAGTCTCAAAAGTTGTTATAAAACTTCCTCATAATTTGAGTTAACATTATAAGTATTGTTAAAACTTTAATTCATCAAAGCACTAACATTAATCTAACGTTATGTTGGATCAAGCGTTCTTAACAACGGTAATTATCTAACTAACAAGCTTAGATAATGCCGCAGGATGTTACTCTAATGCCAGAGAAAATGCAGTTAACATCTCACCTTGGGAATTGAGAAGATTACCTCGGCAGATGCTGCTTCTATTACTGTACAAGTCGTTATGGAATAACTAATATCACTTACCTCCCTTAGGAGACTTGCAAGCAGAAAAATCTTAGAACAATTTTTTCGCGCTGTACTCTTTGGTCATAAAAGTAATTTATTTTCTGCAAATAGGCTTTTGAGAAGCGCTTTTATCGCCCCAGAATTACTTTAACCCTACCATTGCTTTGGACAATAAATGGGCCAGTATTGAGAAGAAGCAGCGCAAAAAACTCAATATTTATTCGAAGTAACTTTAAGGTTGGCGAGAGTGAACCATAAATAATTCCATCGAAATGCGGTATTATCTACTTGCCGCTACATATTCTGTGTCTTTCAGGAGTATCTAAGCTAACCTTCGTATGGCAGAGGGCATGAGAAGCGATCCGCAGTCGTCCCGCATAATACATATAGTGGGTATTGGAAACTCGCGGATGCTTTTAGCGAGGAAGTATACTTGACGACTGACGGTGAATACCGCTGCCAATCGTCAAGGGAATCCTATATTTTTTTAGATGTAGGGAGCAAGTAGGAATAATGCATATCGGAAACTCAAAATTAAGGTATATGGTAGCAATTCCTGACAGTAATAATAATAATGCATATCCTCTGCGTAAAAAAGAAGTATTCACTACAATGAATAGGTATCGTTGGAGAAGGATTATACAAATACAATTAAAATTAATTATTGTGATTGCGTGTTGGTTAGGAATCACGTCATTGATGCACGATTAATTTTTTGCTTTTACAATTCCTGGCGTAATATTGTCATTAAAAAAGATAAGATTAGATTAAAAAAGTAAACGAAACGCAAATTAAAATTGAATTTTTAATCCAAAACCAGGCAAACTCGATAAAAATTCAGAACAATTTTCATACATCGTCAGTACATTACAACTACGAACTCCAACTCGATCACTGGGGAAATATCCTGCAGGAGTTAGTCCGTGGCACATTCAATTACCTTGCCGAGCTCGTTGTGGCATGAGGAAGTTACGGAACTGAATTTTGAGATCGTGATCAGACCTCCTAAACATTTGTGAAGGATATAAACATATTTTAAGTTCTTTGACAACTGTTTCTGATGCTATTTCCCAGTTATTCCTTTTGGAAATCAATTTGATTGGTAATTTTTCAGATTAGAATTCTTCTTTTGGGACATTTGACTATGTTGCGATCCTATTGAGCCACAATAAATTGGTTTTAAACGTCTGACTCCAAGTCTATGAATTCAGTTTTTATACTATAAAAATATTTCGGTCTTTGGGTGTTTTGAAGTGTTTCTGATTGCTCGACACAAAATTAATTTGAACTCTATATTAAGAACAAAACTATCCATAAACAACAACTTACAGAGGCTTACAAGGATTTTACAGCCCACGAAAGTACTTCCCCGAAGTTCCCTTAGTCCCTCTCAATCTATTAATTACTCCGTTAAGCCAGGTCGAAAATGCGATAGACTCGTTGGTTTTATGCCCTTTATTATTGAATCAGGCCTCATCCTCATCCCTGATTTTATTAAGAGGAAAGGTTGTGTTTATGAGTGTTATTGACACCACTGATCTGGATGATTATAATAATATTATTATTATTTGTTTGCTTGGGGTTTATGCCCTGTTATAGGTTTGTGTGCTAGTGACTCTGTGCTGGTGACATCGCTCATCTATTTCAAGATAAATAATAGAAATAGCGATAGAAAAATAACTACTTTTTAGGTGTGTGACATGGACTAGGATGTGTTTGGCACGCAAATTGGCTCTTGCTGCTCATCTTAAAAGCGTGACGTCACACAAACTAACTTTACTATTTTTAAACTCTTTTCAAAGCACGTCAGCTATATAATATTCGTGGAATTTAATCCCAAATTTCTCGGGAACTCAGATAACATTGGTTATCATACTGAGAAGTTTCCCCATCGCATGTCACTCAATTTTCATGCTCAAATCGGATTATTTATCGACACGTTTCTGATTTATTTGATTCGCACGGAGATAACCAGATGTAAGATATGGAATATGGAACGGCACGCGTGCCTTGAATAAATGAATGTATAGGTTACGGAAGAGTAACATTTCAAGATTTGACTTCAGAGTTTTTAATTTAGCACTGAGTTTCTGACAATATAGTGACTTACATCCGTATTAACAAATATTACTATGAGGCCTCACAGTGCGCGTGGACGCACAGGGTGACATATGAACAGAGCGCTATTCCACGCTGCGGCATCGTTTGTAAATACGGGCGTAAGTTTCTTGCGCTGTTTTTTCTCAGCACTCCATATTACTGTCCCGTAGCAGTTACATAGGAAATACCCATACTACATATTTTTATCATGGAGTCGAATAATTAAAAAGTTTGCTATCATTCAGTGAGCAGAACTTGTTATCAAAAGAACCGTTATATTGGTTAAGCGTTATCATTGTAATAAGTATTATTAGTACCCCAGACGGAAAACACCCTCGTCCAATAACACCGAGTGAGTCACTTATTACTCGTTTCCTAGCGACGGTATTAAAACGCACGCAGCGACAGCAGATCAAGCTTAACTATATTATTATGGCATCTTATGTTTTTGAAATAGGTTCGATTTTGCAATAAAAATGTTTACTCTAAAGAATTTTCCGTACAAAGATACAGAAATGCAGAACAGCTATATTATGCTATCTAAATAATATCTAGTAGAGACCTACATACGGTGCAAATTGGTAAACAAAACATTATTAACCTTTACGGTTGACTGTACTCGATTTTAATATGAAAATCTGAAACGTATACGCGGCACGCTCCCATTGATTTGCGTTATTAACCAGCTTTATGGGACAATGAATATGCATGGGAACTCGTAACGGGCGGAATACTCATACCTACGATACACGGCTTTTGTTGTGGTCTTATATGCGCTAAGTAGCAGAAGTGAGTGCATTGCGTGATGAAGTAGGTAGATTCGTGTGTGTGTCACATCACACATTTGGTTTGGCACTATGGGATAAAAGATGTGGGCTTATTACCACAGAAAAACTGGAAAAAAACTGGCCCAGATCGGTACAGTAAATTGCACGCACGTTATTCTGCGTTAAAAAGAAGAAGAATGGAAAAGTGATTTAATATTTTTAGTATCACTATAACCAAGAAAACAAGATTTGTTCTAAAAAGCAATCCGAAATACCTTAAGCCATCAATCTGCTATCTAGTGATCCCATTTTTTTACCAAAATGAGAATTTTTTAGGTTTTCCTTCTTGGCAAAAATAAAGTGGATGTCTTAGAAATATACATTTAGGAAACCTTATAGCAAGAACCTAAAAAGATACAAAAACCTTATTCACGAATATCGTTACAGATTTAATTAGAAAACCGACAAATTAAAGAAAAAAGAGTCTGAGTAATATTTTTCCAGACGATTGTTGGTTTTGTTTTTGTATTCGGTTGAAATATTTACGAGGGATTTGGCTATTACCAAATTGTTAGTAAAGATTAAAGGTTTCAAATCCCTGTTGGTTGTTATAATAATTTTGTTTCTGCTGAAATTCAGAAATTACTTGGTCGCTACGGGTCGGATTTAGGGATTACAAGTTTCTGACAGGTTTTGTGGTATAATACGAATATTAGTGTAGTCCTGAAAACTACATACATGATATTTATATGTCAAGTAACTCAAGAGCTACTAAGCTTTTATAGCAGAAGTCAAACTGTCCATTTCATCCAGTATTTTAGTTTCAGCGCTCGTCTCCAAAATTTTCCAAACATAGATGTACGTAAATGTCTCAAAAATGCAACATCTCCAAGTCTAGTTAACACAAAATCTAATCCCCAGTTTATATTCTGGCAGATTATGATACTTTGGTAGAATCTGCCATTACTTTACAACTCGTTAAAACGTGGAAAGTTTTAATTGTCGCTTCTGTATAATCTGTGAGCACGATGCTAACCAACTTCGGAATTGATGGCCGACGTATATCAGAGTAATTGAATTTGTCCGATGTATGGGAAGGGAACTAATTGGAGATGTTCCAGTAATTAGATATTGATGTTATAGACTACATGCTATAGTTATAATTAATGTCAACGTTAATGATATTGTTTGAGAGTTGGTTTCACAACAAAGGTAAAAAAAAAAAAAAGTAAAAATTATTTTATTTGCCAACAAAAGCGTGACAAAAGGTTTACAAAAGTTAACTTTAACTTCATATAAGGCCAACTGCAAAACCTAAGTACATTCCCAAAGAATACTTAACTACCTAACCTTTTCTATACATCAGTAATTCTCAACGAATTTCGGCTCTACCGCGCGAGGTAAAGGTCAAAAATTAAATTAAAATGTATACTTTTTGCGAACCTTTTTTTGTGTGCCAACTTTTTGAGTGCCAGAAGTGAGTTAAGGTATATCGCAAGGGAACGTTTTATGATATTTTTAAAGTTAACTTTAACTTCATATAAGGCCAACTGCAAAACCTAAGTACATTCCCAAAGAATACTTAACTACCTAACCTTTTCTATACATCAGTAATTCTCAACGAATTTCGGCTCTACCGCGCGAGGTAAAGGTCTCCTAAGCCATTTGTTCCCATACATAAAGAAACCATCAATAATACGGAATTTGGCACACAGTTAGCCCCAACCCAACATAAGGAGCAGATTTGGGTTCGATTCATACATAAGGATGTTGTGAGAAACTTTCGAAGGGGGCGGAATTGTTATGGCAACCCTTGGGTGTTATTGATATGCTAATATTTACATACTCTATTAGTATAATGCCTGGTTCATATTTCTACTAGCTTTTGCCCGCGGCTTCACCCGCGTGAAATTTAGTTTTTCACAACAGATCGTCATAAATTATAGCCTATAAGTTATTTTGGGTTATAAACAATAATACCGTAAAGTTTCATCAAAATCCGTTCAGTAGTTTTTGCGTGAAAGAGTATCAAACATCCAGATATCCATACAAACTTTCGCATTTATAATATTTGTAAGATAGTAAGATATTCACTGCTCAACACGAATGGGATCAAACAACTAACACACAAAATATTTTATTAAAATATATGATTAGGATAGAATTCTATCCGTAGTAGGTTACATAATTATAACATCGTGCGTGACGATCATATCAGAGAACAGATTTTCTAGATCAACACACACTTCGAAGAAAACTAATTACAATCTCGGCTGTTTTCTTAAAAGTTTAATTACAAATTCCGTATAATTACTTTTGAAGCTGATTAAGTGAAACCTGAAACCCTCCACGTGCCAGCCGTGACGTCACGTTCCGCGCTCCTCTAAATGCCAGGGTTCGTTTCATTTACGTCACTTTTGCCACCCCGTTACGGGTCGTACATTCGTACACAACAAACTAAATACTGTGGGATCTTATGTCGTTGGAATAAGCTCGATTTTACAACGAACGTGTGTTTTATGTTATCACCTGTCTGTCTGTACCGCCGTATGCAAATCAAATTACATGCTCACCTGAAAAACATTTTCAATTATGAAGAGCAGGATTATTTTGACTGTTTTTAGATGTAAAATCTTTATTAATAACGTCCCTTTTTACCTGACTGCGCCAGAAGGAGGGTTATTAATGTTTTTACTTTGAATTTTGAGCTAGCAAACTTTTAAAGAAGATTTTGGATTGTGCTTAGCGAAGTATAATAAGTTTAGATTGAATTTCCAAATTAAATTAAGCTATCAGAATCAAAATTTATTTTTAGCTCTCAGCAAACACATAATTGAGATGGATTTGCTAGATTTCGTAGTAAACATTTTTATATCATATTTTAATTAACAAAAGAATTTCCAAGGAATATCGTTATAAAATATATAAGCTCTCGCCCGCCCACGACTTTTTCTTTGTGATACTCGTACATAAAGTTTAGACAGTTTAGTCTCGTTTTATCTGAAGTGAAATATTGTGTTGGTAAGTAGATTCACACTTTTTATGTCAGTATGGAGTGTTTCTTTAGGCTATAGAAGATTACTTATAAAGTTCTTTTGTGCTAGTGTCTTAACATTTCATTTCTAATTACTTAAATATCCTTGCTGTATGAATAAATAAAGATAAACTTTTTGAATAATGTTTGGCAACAGATGATCGAATAAGTGAAAACGTAGGGTTGTCACATTTAGCTCGCAAGCATTTTTTAATATAAGATAGCTATTTAGTTAGATTTACTTATTTGCTCAGGATTTGGCGTCTCTACATCACCTAAAACATCTCTTATTTCCATTTTTTTAAATATATTTGACAAATTGACCCAATTATGAATGAAAACCTTGGCTCTGTTACATAGTACCTACATTTCTTCTTTCTTTTTATATTACTTTAGATATTAGACCCAATCGCCAACCCCATCTTCATTTCGAAGCGGCCGCGAGTTAACGACTCAGCTGTAAACTGACGGACAAATTGAATGCTGTCTGTATTGAAATTTTTGAGTCAAACAATGGCGGCCTTGGACTATGATTTAGTGCTAGGGCACAATGGAACTAGACAGGCTATCGTACACCAGGTAGACTTGATTTACAGTCTATCAAAAGAAGAGTTAATTTATTACTACTGTATGCTCTTACTAAGGTCATGTTATAGCTAATATTTAAGGCTCTCTTGATATGTTGATTTTGAAACAAGTTTTGTACCTACATTATTTTGCAATAGGTCATCATTATATTATCATTTCAGCCACAGGACGTTCACTGCTGAACATAGGCCTCCCCCAATGATTTTCATATTGACCGGTTGGTAGTTAATGGGCAGGCAATTAGACAAATTGCAATGGGTTCTACGTGCCTTAATTCTCTATAACACTGGAAGTAACTTAATATTCCAGTGTTAAGAACTTTTTTATTACACTTTATTGAAGTTTTCATAAAGCCGAAAAGACCTTATAAAATATTAGAATATAAAAGAACAAATACACCGCTCGAAGTCTTTTACATACGATCAAGCAACAAGTTTGAAAATAAGACATGTGTTTTACAGTGAAAGTAAATTGCACGTCGTCTGGCGACTTGCGTTAGTTACTATGTACTCGTATGTAGAATGTAGAATAATGATTGCGGTATCAATGGCGTGCGGTGCATACAGGCAATGCCTTCGAATCTTAAGAGTATTTACTTCCTGCTTAGAAAAAGAAGTTATTAATTGCCCGGAGTTTGGCGGGGTAGAATAAAAAAGCCTTCAAAATAAAACACTTTTTTTAAAGATTTCATACGCACTTGAAATGGTTGAGTCTATTGAAAAGGTATGGCGTTCCTATTTTGGACAATGAAATTAAAATTCTTTATTAGTATGTAACTAGGCCCCTTTCAGGACACTTATGTACACGTCCCACTATATCCTGCATTGTTGCCACTTTGAGACGACATAAAATACATGTTACGTGACTAAAGCTACCTCATAGAGTTTTCCATCGAATTTTCCTCTCATTAAATGAAATAAAGCAAATATTTCGTCCCATTTCCAACCCCGTTACGTATGCTTATTTACTTTGACGCTAATTGGCTCGAGCTGAATTCTCACGAACTGTTTTTGTCAGGCTCACACGATACGTAATAGAGCCGGTTATGTAACGTAATGGTTTTGGGATCAAATCTGATGCCTAACGTACGTAAGTTCAAATAAAATAAATTGTTTTATTTTGACGAAACCTTTGATTTTCATCAGCAACAAAACAAACAAGAGCTTATCCACTTTTTATAGCGTTTTAAGGGCCTTTGTTATATGTATAAACTAAATATTTAAGTTTCACTGATCACTGAAAAAGATAAATAAAGTTTACTGGTACTTAACCTTTATTGGCTAGATAGCATTAGTCAGATAGCTATCTGAAACTTTATCAGGAACTGCTGAAATTGCGCCCTAATTCTTATTTCGTGTATCATAATAAACAATGAAACCCTGAAAGCTCGCTGAAATAAACCGTAGCAACAGAACTCATTTTGTAACTTTTATGATTTTTACGTTTGGTTTAATTTGCTTCAGAATTAGTAATACCCAAAGAAATCTATTCACAACAGTACGTTTCTCTAGAAACTTCCTGCCCCTTACAACCAAACTGTGGAATGGACTGTCGTCTGCGGTGTTTCCGGACGGATACGACCTGCAAGCTTTCAAGAGGAGAGCGTATCTTCACCTTAAAGGCCGGCAACGCACCTGTAACGCCCCTGGGTCTGCGGGTGTCTATGGGCGACGGTAATCACTTACCATCAGGTGATCCGTCTGATCGATTGCCTCCTGTCACATAAAAAAAAACAAAATCTGTCTTGTGTATTTTTGTAGTTATGTATCAAGAAGCTAAGCGTTCTAATAACTGTGATTGTAACGAAAATTTTACTTATTTCCTCGCCTACTACCCTCAAATAACGTTACACAACTGCCCTGTATGTCAAAGGTTACTGTGCGGTCAACTGCGGGTATTTATAGATTCGCGAAGGTTGTCATTAACACGCAACCTTTTCCGTGTCGTGATAACACTGCGGTTTGTAATACAGGGTGTTTGGCGCATCGTGTGCCAAAATGATTTGGCGGATAGAATGGGTCATTTCCTATATTTTCAGCCCCCATAACACGTTCCATGTCAGGCGGCTACTTTTATATTAGGTAAGTTTTTTAGTAATTTCACCAAAATACCCAAATCGCATCATTTAATTTCGATTTAAAAAAAAACTACTAAGCGTAGCCTCAAAGTAAATATTTTGTTTTGACGTGCATTGATATAGGGTTGCATCAAATCTAAAGTTACTGGCAAATATCATCTAGTTTTTTTTTAATTCAGCTTTGAACTTTTCCGAAAAGTTAAAAATGGACTGAACATTTAAGTTTACATGGCTATAAATTTTTTTTTAAAAGAGATAGCGATCTTCGGATTTTATCAAAACTTCTCTAGTCTATCCCCATTCAAACGGTATACTAATCTTGTTTAAATAATAACAACAACTTCACAAATTCCCTAAATTAGTGCATTGACTCTATTCGGACTGATTTGCGAAATTTGTGTTTATAGCCCCTTTTTGTGTGAATAACATGTTAAATACCTACAGGTAAAAATGTTATTCACACAAAAAGGGGCTATAAACACAAATTTCGCAAATCAGTCCGAATAGAGTCAATGCACTAATTTAGGGAATTTGTGAAGTTGTTGTTATTATTTAAACAAGATTAGTATACCGTTTGAATGGGGATAGACTAGAGAAGTTTTGATAAAATCCGAAGATCGCTATCTCTTTTAAAAAAAATTTTATAGCCATGTAAACTTAAATGTTCAGTCCATTTTTAACTTTTCGGAAAAGTTCAAAGCTGAATTAAAAAAAAACTAGATGATATTTGCCAGTAACTTTAGATTTGATGCAACCCTATATCAATGCACGTCAAAACAAAATATTTACTTTGAGGCTACGCTTAGTAGTTTTTTTTTAAATCGAAATTAAATGATGCGATTTGGGTATTTTGGTGAAATTACTAAAAAACTTAATATAAAAGTAGCCGCCTGACATGGAACGTGTTTATGGGGGCTGAAAATATAGGAAATGACCCATTCTATCCGCCAAATCATTTTGGCACACGATGCGCCAAACACCCTGTATATTATTATCTGGTTTCCAGACTTGCCAGCAATAAATAAGTTTGAGTTACGGGGGTGTTTTAAGGCTGACGATACACTGGTTTAACAGTTCATAAATCAGTCGATAGCATTTCAAACCAGGTTAAGTTTTGTATGTTATTGCAGTATGAACTGCATGTACCTATGTAGTTCATGCCCTATTACTTTACTATCACTAAACATCTTTTTTTCCTATACAAAAGACCGCACACGGACGCCTCCTTGGCTATGCAACACTGGCGACCAAGAAACTAATTTTTTTCTCGACGATCAATATTGATGCTCTTTTGTTTTTCTTTATCTCCTCTCGAATATTGGCGCAATCAATTTCCACGTTTCGATTTTATGTCAAACTAGCTGACCCGGCGAACTTTGTTCCGCCTTAATGGCAATAAGTAAGCAGACTTTTTTTTTAATTTCGAACGGGATAAAAAGTATCCTATGTCCTTCTCCTGGCTCTAAACTACCTCCCTGACAATTTTCAGCTAAATCGGTTCAGCCGTTCTTGAGTTATAAGTGGAGTAACTAACACGACTTTCTTTTATATATATAGATATTTTAAAAGTTAAAAAAATATCTATCAATTAAATTAAAGGTGTGCAATGCCTAATGTGAAAATTCAACAAAAGAAATATTCTCTTTGTGCGAAATGAGTTAAGGCGCCAAAAGTCACGTGATTTAGAGTAGGCGCTCACCGTTGATTTTTCGTTGGCCGATAGTTTAGTCGGGCAGTTGATCAGTATGGGAATGTATGGGAGTGCGCACACTACGCCGATTCGATTTGGCCGATTCTTCATACAATTTGAAATCGGGCACAACTATCGGCCAACTAAAAATCAACGGTGTGCGCCTACTCTTAGCGATGAAAATAATTTAAGAAAGAAGATAACTAGATATAGAAATCTAGGACCAAATGAAAGCGATCTTCAGTGTGTATTAGTTTCTACCTACCTTCTTCTAATACTTTTATTTATTTTTGAAGATTTTTCGATTTAGAATGTTAATCTTGTAGGTATAAAAAAAAGTAATTATAATTTAACCTAAATAATTACTGACCTTCACGAAAGCCTTTCGGCTAGACGGATATTACAGCAACATTGCAAACTCAGTTTAATCCCACTCAAACGCTTTCAATATCTGATTTGATCTTAGCATAATATTGAGTTATGCTAATTTGTAAACTTTACGCATAAGTAAGTAACTGCTGATATCAATCCGATCTTGAATTCATCATTTATAAGCAATTTTATTAAAATACTTTTTCGTCTCTCTCCTGAAAAGTTCAAAAGAATATCACTGAACATTTTCTCTGTGTTGTTTTTTATCTTTTTGACGCTAGCAAAGGCATAAAACAAATACAGCCAATGAAACTTTTTCACGTCATGCGTTATCTTTGGTTATGACGTGTTCATGGCCCATTTTCTTGTTTCTTATCGATTTGATGCCTTTATGTTCCGGAATAATATGACGTAGCGTAGGTAGCGTTCTCTTGGCGTTACTTCTGTTTTTTTAATCATCATCATCATTACCTATTACCGCCAATGGTATGCTTAACGTTCCTAATTAAGTAATTAATATTTTTGAAGAAAATTTCAATACTAATACTTTCAAGGGAATGGGAGTGACACGCAGTTGTTTCATTAGTTAAAGAGTTGAGGCTTAAAATGTTTATAAATTATTCGCATTGTTAAACTTGTATCTGTAAATACATTAATTAAGTCAAAGTTCTGAATCTAAATTTGTTTGTATTCGCTTGAGAATAATACCTATCCCAATAGCGGTTAGCTCAAAGAGTATGGACTAAATCACTTTAACCTAGACGGTAGAGTTAGGATTTTAGGATTTAGCTACTTCAATATCCTGAAAGGAAAACATTGAATCACCCGTATATTTGCCCCAATGTTTGGTTAAGGAGCGAGGGCGTATTTGCCTTGCCTGAAATCCAGCAATCACTCGCAGTTCGAAGGGGAGGAATGAAGTGATATCAAGCGATATTAAGCCTTCGGAATGTTACCAAGTTACCATAAACTTTGTCAACTGTCTTCGTAACACCTGTTTTAATTAATAATGCGCGTATTTCGTGTACCCTTGAACACTAATTTAAAAATAGACAGCTGAAATGAACATTCGTGCTTGAGTTGGAAATGTTTATTTTAGAGACAATGAAAACTGTCCTTACCCATTGTTTTAGAGAAAATATAAATACTGCCGAGATATTAAAATTTTCTAACATAGGAGGTACGCGAAGGTTCATGTAATGTACTATTCGTGGTCCCTTAACCATGTTCAAAACAGTTGTTTACTTATGCGACTTTTATTTTACTGTTATTGGATTTACCTATATCTCTATGGGAATTATCACCACCTTAAAAGAAGCACTAGGTGATTTTGTTTTCAAGGTACCCATATATTGAATGAAATACATATCTTTTTATTACTTTTATATGGTAATTTAATATTTAATTTATCTTCTCTTGTTACAGCAACGAGTGGGTCCGGCAGCGGGCCTGGAGGGGGTGAGGCGCGGCGCGGGGGTGACGTCACGCCGCACGCGCAACCTCAGAGGCGGCTCATCAAAGTCGACTTCGACAACCTTGAGGTCAGTGAAAATACCATAATATGTAGGTACATTTTGAATTTCAAGTACACACGTTAAGTATAGATATACCTTTAGTAACATAGGTACTTTCATGATAGGCATGCTAAGGCCTATGCTAGGAAAACTGCTAGTAGTCATTGAAGTAAGTAAGATACTGAAGAGAAAAGATGACACAATTTTTTTGAGGTGTCCACAGATCGGTGTCCACGCGCAAAATGTGAAAATAAAACTCATAAAATAGTTCTGTCAATTTTCACCCCACTGTTGCATATTGCAGCTCAAAAAATACTGCTTATAGCAGACTTTGTTTCCTCATAAATAGAGAAAACAAAGAGCTTGCTTCTTAGTTGACATTTAAATACAAGAGATTGTTGATTATTACACAGTCAGATCAAAACAAGATGGCCTTTCGGATTTGAAAGTATGAATTGCCTTAGGCACTGAAGCCTCTTAAGTTTTCTGTGCTCTAAAAGGTTTTTAACTAGATGAATATGAATGTGAATTCGAGTTTGTACTTTGTTTTTTATACCTTATTGAAATCATAGATTCCAAGAAAAATATCAAACGGTTCTAAAGTAGAAGGCAAAGTTAAATGAGAAAAACAACTCGTAAGATGTGTGTTAAAGTAGTTTGCATTCAGGTTACGTTTCTCGGCAGATTATGCGCCGCGGCGTCCTGCATATTTTTAGTATTATAGCATTTTCTTCGCTAGCCAACAAATCCTAAAGTCTGCATATTTCAGTATGCTAGGTTTCGTGACTCGTACAAAGAAACCGCTTTGAGAAAAAAATACAAAAACAGAGCAATATAGGTGCCTTTACCTTATTCGAACTTGCTTTCGTATTCCGAAAAACCAAGCAATTTTAAACCTTGTTAGCTGTGCTAAGTAAATGTCTGCACTGCAACTCTGTGTTCGACTTTAAACTCTACCTCGTTGAGTTAAGATGACTCTTCTTAAAGGAGCTCTAGATTGCATATTTCTCGCCTAACTTGGCATATCGTAAGTGGCTTACTATCTCTTGCGGATATGTACGTACAATGCCAAGGCCATCGTTTATGTAGAGACATAAATATTGAGACACATTAAGTAGACTGTGTTTTTATAACTTGAGAAACAGCATTCAACTGACCTATATCAATAAAAGTTTTGATTGGATTAAAAAAGTAAAAAAAAACATTCAAACACCAAAACTATATTATGTAAATAAACACCTTCCTTTTCCTGATTTTCAGGGCTGGCATATAATTTTACAGAACTTTTGAATAAATCATTTAATTAAGTATTAAAAAGAAAAATAAACAAGAAATATTTATTATAAATACTCTAAAGAGTAATTTACCTTCACAATTAAAATCCCGTTCGTGCAATAGAGTCACCGAGGGAATTTAAAAATAATTCAAATCCTGGCCACTTTTTACAGTCACGAAATAAATCGCGTTTATGAATAAAAAGAATATAACGTGAAAAATGTTTATGAAAAATTCGTAGAGCCAAGGAATAACTTCACGCTGCATTCTCTGGCGCTATACTCCCGGGGGAGGGAAATAGGTCAGGTGCTATATGTGATCCGATACGCTCGCTATCAGTTACAAATTGTTGGGGAAATTATTTGCCTTTTTAGAAATTGTTAGTGTCTGTTGCACGATTGATCTTTGACTTTTCACAGAATTTTTTCTCGGATGAAGATGCACGGATAAATGATAAATTTGTCATACCTAGTTGAAATATTTTTTGTCAATCAATTAGTAAGTGCGTGACAAGTAAAGCCCCTCTTCGTCGCCGTCGTTTCAGCAAAATGACGTCCACCGCTGGACAAAGGCCTTTCCCAAAGATTTCCACAAAGACCAGTCCCGCGCTGACCGCATCCAGGTTCTCGTCACAAATTCATAATGTCTTTTTCTTCTTCTCTATATGGTAGTAGTTTTTACCAATGTCTACTTAAGAACAACTCGTTTTATGACCATTTAAGCTGACTATTTATTAAATCTGCTACACCAATAAATCATTGCGGAAGCCAGTACGATGTATAATAGTAAAGTCGACCGTGTTACGTGCACAAAAAAGAAATTAGTTTTTGCTCCCACGCTAACAGGGCGATGACTCGAGTTTTAGTGCTATTGGTATACCCGATCGAACGGAGAGATTCAATTAAGAATAGAACTGCTTAAAATCTGTGGGTGATAACTAACCTAGACTTTATCTGAACAAGTGCAATGATACTAAATAGGTTCAGGTTCTTGTTGTCAAGTGAAAACTGCGGCAAAAATTCCTTCAAAGTCGAAATTGACATTTGGTTTTATTTCCAACGCTATTTAAAATACTTTGATGCTAATAAAACTCAAAGGACTCATAAAAATGTTTTGCACAAACGCTTTTTCCATCCATTAAAATAAGCTTTTAAGCCAATAACTTTATTTTCCCTATGAAAGCTTTACTGAGTACAAAAAACCTACTGAGCGTCACTAACTGGCTTTGTATTCGGCCTTTCATGCGATACCATTAACATCAAACACTTCAGCTGAAAGCCTTCGATACAGTTTCAAAAGGCTGAAGTATGCGATACCTCCTCTACGTAGCTTTATTACTCGATACACAATAGTAAAAGAAGGAACTTTTAGAGCACCTTTTAATGTGAATGAAAGTTGTACGAAATCTAAAATCTATTTAAGTTTTCAATGGCAGAGATGAGTATTGTTATCTTTCTATAGAGACATCGTTTTGACTTATCGTTAGTAAGTAGATGATTGCTTATGTCAACACTCCTCACTAAGTAATAAGTAATCTAGTTCAGGTTCTAAAGATATAAACTTAGTTACAGCGAAGTAATATTTAACGGCTTACTTAGTTATTACTTTTCCAGGACACCTCAGTAAGTACAGAATATTAGCACTTCGAAATTTCCTCTAACGGTACTTAAATATCCTTTAAAAAGAAGACGGTCACAACTTACACTTGTGCAAACCGCGCAAGGCTCCCATGCCCCAGTTTTGTTACAACGGGAGTGTCGACCTTGTGAGTCACGACATAAGACCGTTAGTTCCGTGAACGAGTGTTTCGCAGGGTAGCATCATCGGTCCGGTCCGTTTTATACTTCCAAGTGTTTTGTAAGTTTTGTAGGTTGTGAGACACAGCTGGAAAATGGGAGCTCTATATTTTTTTGTATACAAGTTTCTGGCATAAGTTACGAATCTAGGACTAATTTTAGGAGTAATCTTATTCAAAAACTTTAAAGCGACTACACTGAAGGTTGCTAATGTAGTCTCCATTCAATCAAACTTTTTGTTTGTCTATGTGTTGAAGAAATCAGAGAGCGAAAGCCTTTATCGTCATAACGTATGGTGCAGCATCTTAATCAACGTTTAGAAATTAGTTTTCACCTCATGATGACACTCATTAAGTACTGACAAGTAAATATATTGTCGACGCCCACTTCGTCCACGTGAAGTACTTGAGTAAACTTACCCTAATACAGTTTTAATATCTAATAGATAGGTAGATACGTACATACTTAATTCCTTCATCATTAAATTGGAGCTCAACATTGAATGAAACAAAAAATATCTAGATGTCTCTACTAGTTGTTTAATGTTCAATGAACAGTCTTTTATTTTATTTGTCTAAATAGTTTCCACTTAAGTTTAATCATCTACCAACCTACTTTCAGTTATGACGCAAACATCTTTACTCAACTTTTCGCTTGTTATATTTTCTCTTACACTTCAATTTCTTTTGAAGAAAAAACAACTCACTATAACCGATTTAGTATTTCGTGGAACACATGTTTGAGGCTGGTAAAATATAATGAGCAATAAAAAACCAACCTGAGATGGAATTGTGTAAAGCGATCGTTATCATTTGACAGTTCATAACGTACGATTATTCTGTCAAACGCTTTGTTTAACTAACTTTATCGTACGTTATGAACTGTCAAATGATTACCAATCGTAATCATTTGACAGTTTACACAATTCCACCTCAGCAGGGCTAAGATGCGCGCCGTGATAAACTGCTATCGCGGCGTTATATCGATTTTGACGTCACTATATCGTTTTATCTACCGGCGCTAACATGGCACCCCGAAAATTATCATGTCATCTGTCAAAATGTGATAGTGATAGATTTGTTTTTTTTTTTTGTGATAAACCTGGCAAGCCCTAACATGAAGCGCTAACTATATCATATTTTGACATCACGATAGGATAGGATGTGGTGTTTTTATCGTCCTCGATCCTTGCCCACGATAGCAAGACGATAGGAGATTAACTTTTTTGCAAGCTACTTTAACTCTATTTATTTATCATTTATAATGGTAAATGACATTTTACGACTAATTTGAGGCTAGTAAAATTCAAAGAAAGGAATCTAGCACCTTTGTGATACTTTTACTTCTAGGTGGAGATTGAGTTCTAGTTCAAGAGTTTATCAGTGTGAGGCGAATCTTGCGACAGTTTATAATCGCTAGCTGCAAAATCTTAGTGCTCCCACAGTCCCACCCACATATTAATTATTACATTACCTACCTTGTAAAATAACCATTACTTACCTACTTAGGTAGGCAGTCAACAGTACATCAGACAATACATATTAAGTTGCAAATGTCGTGAGATACCCCACAGTGTTTAGCTTGATTTAAGTACCTACTGTCATCTGTACATAATCTTGTAAAATTATTGAAAATGGGGCGGAATGTGGTGACCGAGCTTCTTGTGTCTACATCAAACAGTGGCAAGGTCATTGTCAGAAATTAGCATTGGGTGGGATGTGTAATCAAACTTGCTATAATAACAATGAGAATAAATGAATTTTACTAATTTTATAACTTGATGGTGATACCATACATACATTCCACATTACTATCAATCTAATTCCTCCATGTGGTCTTTTTTAAGGGCTTTAATGTGACAGGATGATAATCTTGTACAATTTATTCCATTATAATAAATTCATCATCATCTCAGCCATAGGACGTCCACTGCTGAACTTAGGCCTCCCCCAATGCTTTCCATGTTGCCCGATGGGGCAGCAAGGTTCTGGGGTGGAGGCCGGGTACCGGAATACGCAGCGTGGGACGTCCACCCACAAGGTGGACCGACGACATCATAATGGTAGCAGAAAGGCGCTGGACGCAGGCAATAAATTCATTATTGCAGTGTAATTTCAAAATAATTCAACCATTATTTACAAAATCTTTATTTGGAAAACTTTTGTTTTACAATAGCTATTTATAATTTCAAATACAAACAGAATTCCATGAATTGGTTAGCCTAGCCAGTACCCTTGAAGTTTTTCTTGCTGATTGTTATTGTAAATTTTCATGATAGTGAGCAAGACTTGATTATGTCTGCTTTAGAATGAAATAATCACTCATAATCCCACACTTCTTCATCCACTGTCTGAAAAAAGAAAGAATATTATTTAAACACAATTATAAATATTACAATTACATAAACAGTTCATAAATAGAAACATTTACTTAATCCTATTTGTATTTTAAGTTTACATACAAAATATTGATCACAGTATTATTACACGGTGAAAGAACTATGTGAAATAAATATAGGAAAGAAGGTGAAAGCTTATTTGTAGGAATAAAGATATTTTTCCTTTTCTCCGGTGCTGTTACTTATGAAAATCAAGATCTGCGGAGTATAGCTAATATTTTAGACTTTAGGTACTTACTTTGCTACTTATGAGTGTAACTTTATTTCTCAAATCTCAATAAACTTTCTGACTGCTTCATGTAAGTTGAATAATTACTGTAAACCTCGCATTATGGGGTAGGTAGTGGAGTTCGGTTATTCTGTTAATTTTGAAGACTTCATTCTATAATACTATCGGTATGATTAGGAATTCTTCATTGTTTTTCTTTAACTTGGTTATCTCTTCGTTTGATATTTTCCGTACTTTAGAAATATTAAAAATAAGACTGGAAACATAAAAATACAATTTTAAAAACACAAACAAATACAATCAAGCAGTCATGTAATGTCAACAAAATTGACATAACTTTTTTTTAATGACGTTCTCACTGCTTTAAGATATGTGTTTTTAGCCGAATTAGTAGCAGAAATGAACGAGATTGAACGAATGAGCTAAAATATTTCAAGGTTGGCCAACATAATAACGCAATTTTTTCTTAATATGGCAACAATTCGGTTATCACGCGATAGCGGTCGATAGACTTTTCCATCGATGGTCCCATGTTAGGGAAAATGATAAAATTATCTACGTGATCGAAAATTGTCTTATCATATCATGTCATTGTCGATGCGCGCATCTTAGGCCTACTGGTTTAAGTAAGCTCAACGATAAAGTTTAATGGATCCGCCATATTTTTTAAAATAATATTTCCTTTATACCTAGTCCGTGGAATGGCGTGGAACTGCATATTTAGAAGTTAATTAAAATTCAGCACAGAAATAATTCTGCATTTACCAAAAAGTCGGTTTTATTGTAAATGTGGGCTAAATTGGGCACTAACATAATAATGAACCGCGATAAAAGTAGCCACTCACTGTGTTATTCGATTTTGAACTTTCCCTCGAGGCATTACGTTTGGTATTATTACAGTAACATAAGTTTTCACCCCTAAGTAACAAAATAAATACTGTAATCTCATGCACATAATATGTACGTTTCGTTCGCCTTTTGGCTTCGTTCCAGCCCATTTGCTGCACTAAACGGAATTACCACTCCCGAACGAGAGGGTGTTGGAATTTACGACAATATGCCTTCGCCTAATTGATAAAAAAGATTTTCTAGAAAAGTAAACTCTATCACTGAAGCGTAAGGCATTCTAATTATTTCTACTAAAGCTGACTGTGCTACAAATTTTCGACTGGGCTTAAAACAGCAGGATGAGTTATTTCAGTAGACTTATAGAAATTCCTGTATTTGTATATTTCAGAAAAGTCTTTATGTAAATTGCTTTACAGCTTCATGACTATTTTATGAGCATTTACGAATCATTCTGACATAAAATAGGAATCTGTAAAATATCTTGTTGTATTTCCTTGTTCTTGTTTTTGGACGCTGAATTATGAATGATTTGGGTATTCAGCTGTTTGTTTACCGAATAAAATAACTGCTTAAGATTCCTGAAACGGCTAAGCTTTTTGTGCCAACCATTTTTTGTACAAAGGCATGTGCTGCTCATTATAATAAAACTTTGATACTTGAGTAGGCAGTAGGTAGGTAGTACTTTTCAGACTCCATTTTCAAACAGTAGTTCTTTTCTGAAATAATAATGAGCGAGACAGTTAGCCAAGACTTAAAGTACAGAATTAAGAAACATTATAGGTACTCGAGAAAAGTAATCTCATGAAACTAGGTAAATGTAAAAACTTGAAAAGCAGTTATTTGACCTGTAAAACTTTTCCTCTCCAAGGACAATCGATGGGAAGTTGTGGACTTAAAATGCACTTAGTTAGAACTTTGGTCTAGTTGCAAAATAGTTCTGCACCACAGTGCGAACAAGGAATTCTAGCTATTGTAGAACTTAGGTACGTATAACCTTCATCCTTGATAGATCAATGGCCGAATTGATGCCATAATTGTTTTTCTTAAATATTTTAAAGGGTTGAGTTGTGAATCATTTTCATTGACTCTACATAATTATGTAATCACAAATTAATGCTCTCTTGAGCAATGCTTTGAGTATAAAGTGTCAATACTAGCTGGAAAAATATACAGTCAATGTTAAAAATACAGCTCACAGTACCAGTACATACAAAGACATCAAGAACGTGTAGGTACTAAAATCAAAATAATTTAGCCAAAAATATTATATTGTGACTTATAAATTCAGAAAAAATAAATAGATCACCGAAAGTAACATTATTTTCATTAAGTTTTAGCGCGTTCTGAGCATTAAATTACGTTTTCGAAGCTGGGATAAATCAATCGGTTAGTGTGTAACATTTTTTCACCCGACTGTATCCACTGCAGTGCACCATGCTTTATGCTCTTTGGCATTTGGCCCTTATTTGCTTTCACTGCGGAAGACTGCCGTATGATTACTGGCAAACAGACACGATAAACATGGGGACTGGTATTGAGATTGCACGAGTGATCACGATAGGGCCCGTATTGTGAAATGACATTCTAGCTCAGACGTAGGTTGGCTAGGTAATTATGAGTCTAGGGTTTAACTGAGTGCCTGAAGTATGGAAGCGGCACGGGAGGGGTGAATGTTTAAAAAATGTATGAAAATTTTAGTATTTGAACGTTTCCCGCTAGGGGCGCTGTACAATCCGTCATACATTAAATGTTATTTTTTGAAGCGCTCACTAGTAAGTGCGTTTGATGTAAACTCACACTAGGCCCTCTGAAGTCTCGCTGACGTTTCACATCACAAAAACACCCTCTCCTGTCGCTCAAATATTACCTCAGGCACTGACTTAGTTAAACGACCTATAGCTTATAAATTGGCTCAATCAAGAGTAGATTTCATCAGTAGGCCTAAGATGCGCGCCGTGACAACTTTTATCGACGACAAAATGTATGGGCAAAATCGATAAAATAGCGTGATAACCGCTTATCGCGGCGCGCATCTTAGGCCTAGGTACAGCTCGTAAGTGTTGAATTTGTTTAATTTTATCTACTTTTGAAACAACACTAAAACTCAATCAAGTTTGATTAATCATGCATAGGTAGGTGAATCAAGCCTGGGGCCGGTTAATTAAAATAATTAGACCAATCTATTTATGATAAACTAAAGACATAATCACAATTACTTATTCATGAATATACTTGTGCATTAATGGTAAGTAATGTAGGTATTCAGATATCAGACAAGATCACAACATTAATATTATTGTCATTATCAATCGATCAAATTATACTTTTCCGACATATTACGATAGCTCTTATTGGATATACCTACATACTATAAGTTAGGTACGTCTAGTAGTAATAGTTAATCTTCCCTAGGGCAGTACTAGCACTCAATACAATATGAATATCTAATTTATAAATATCAATTAAGCAATATTTGTATGTAATCAGATATCCTTATGTCTCTATACCGTGATGTATGTGGGCATAATGCTTACGAGTAGGTAACAATCCTAACTCTTTGGGTAAAACCTGACATGATGTCTTTAGATGACTGTTATGAATCAGTGACTCGTGTTTAATATTATGTCGTTTCATAACTAAATAGTCATTAAAATTACAGTAACCAGCCCTTTTGTGTTAACATAAACCCCAGTAATTGTTAGAAAGAACGAAATAAATCAAACGTTGCAATTTCCGAGTGCAACGCGGGGTTCCGTAGCGTGCCAAACGCGATTTTTGCAACCGATTCTAATCTGGGTACAGTCGACTTCAAAAGTCAATGTGCCTTTTAAAAACGTCTGTAAAATTACCGTGGAACTAAACGGTCATTTAGCCATTTACAAAGGTAGGTAATTGCGTTTGAACGTGCCCGGTGAAAACAATAGTTCAGAGTTTGTGGAATGGTTCTGCAAAACAAAGTGAAACCGTCAATAAACTTTGTTACCAACTGTACCAGTATTTATGTGCATTCCTTCACGGTTCTTCGTTAAATCAACTTTCGTAGGAAATTGCGCACCTGCCCTCATTGAATACTTCAAATTCAAATATTTTATTCAGTACATAGGTCCTTTCCAGGGCACTTATACTCAGATCTCTAATTATGTATAAGTATGTCATTTGTAAGCTTTGTAAATTAGATTTATTGTAGGCAATCATTGAAGTAATATTACTACGTAGTACATTATAACCCAATGTAGGCAATAGCAAGATTTAGTACAAAAGCAATTATATGAACTTGTAAAACTGGCTCACTTCACGCCCGGGAGCTAATTCTAAGTGGAATGGATAATAATTACTTATAAATAAATTACCTAATAGGTACACGTAATGGTTTAGCTCGCTCTATTTCATAGATTATATCGTACC
The DNA here is from genome assembly GCF_004193835.3 of Ostrinia furnacalis. Classification (NCBI taxonomy): domain Eukaryota; kingdom Metazoa; phylum Arthropoda; class Insecta; order Lepidoptera; family Crambidae; genus Ostrinia; species Ostrinia furnacalis. The sequence goes on along the minus strand of NW_021137573.1, from coordinate 91,021 downwards.
TAATCATCGGGTGAGATTGTGATACAAATCTACTACAAATGAAGTCAGCGCCCATGGAAATTGTATTGTTTAAGCAGAGATGGAACTATCTGAGTATCCCAAATATTACTACACCACTTTGCAAACAAAGACAGCTCGGTATCAATGTTTATCAACTTTTTTTGTTGCAAAAATTGCCATTTTCTACGCTGACTATACATAAATCACAGATTTTATCATTTCCAAAACCTATTCACGCACGCAGACTATACGTGCACCTTTGAACAATGAAAGTAGCTGCAATTTAGGTAATTGAAAAGAAATTACGATTGCCATCTTGCAACAGCCAGTGACTCAACAGCTTATGTAAGGAATAGAACCTGCGACCGCATTGTGGTCGGTAGGATGAGGTGAGCCGATTTAGTGACAGGTTCTGGGTCTTACGTGTGATCTAGAATATTGTGTGTCATAATTTTAGATGACAAATATGGTGAAGCCATATAAATGTGAAGTGAATGGGTATGATATAGGAAGTAATATGTAGATGCGATTTCTTTAGAAAATAATGTTTAATGTAATTAAGTCATGTTTAATGTTGTTAAGTATTTAAACAGGTTCAATAATTAAACACGCTAAAAGTACCTTTCACTATTAAAAAATATTGTGTACCTATAAGTATCTTAAACTAAGCTTTTGCTACAAAGTTTCCTCAATTAAAAATTAGGCAAAACGCACTCATTTTTATGGGAAAGGGCTATGCAGGTCTGATCGAATTTGATTTTATGGCACATTCACGGTTTTGTAACCAGGCCACTGAACTCACGGAATCTGAATAGGCTTAGCAATAACTTGAACCCATTAATAGAACCTCAATATTTATGTAAACCATACTTTTTTCATGGTAGCACTTCATGCTTTCTCATATTACGAAAATAGAATATTTTGAACCATGCTTTAGAACACTTTTTTGTACACTAAGAGGATTTCAGGTGACTTTGTAGTAGTCCCCAAACTAACTAGTCCTGTCTTTTGGGGATTATAAGTAGGTTTCACTGTTATCGTTTGTGGTAAAAGACAGTGATAAAATGAATCAAATCTTGTTTACAGAACAGACATAAATAAAGAGACTAATGATTGAGTGTCCAGCAGAGCCTCACGCCTTATGTGTCTAGCAGAGCACAGAAGAGCTGTTTTCTTCTCTTGTTTCTTACACGAAATGCTGGAATAACTTACTGTCACCAATTCGAAACCCCAAATCAAATGCTGTTTTCAAATGTTCTAGCATATATGGTATTCATTGATGTTTGTCCAACCTTTAGAGTTTAATTAACGAATGCCCAGGCAACAAATTGTATTGAAATATGCCCTTCCTTGTCCCCAGGATGACGAGGACGACGATGACACTGAAACCTGCGCAAGCCCAGAAGTCCTCGCACCCCAGCCCTTTCCGAGGCACACGGCGCCTCAGCAACCCGCACCTAAGCCTTGGAAGAGAACCGGTATGTTACTTACCTGGTGGTGGTTGAATTGCTGATGCTATATTTTGAACTTTACTGGGATAATTTAAGGACATGCAAAACCTTATTGAGGGGTTAAGTAATGCTGTCTGCAACACTTATGCTAAAAGCTTTTCTACCAATGTTTGCTAAAAGATAGATGGGGGTGAAGAATATGAGAGTGAAATTAGGGGATAAACATGTCATCGATTTCATACTTACCATCAGGTGATCCGTCTGCTCGTTTGCCTCCTGTCACATAAAAAAAATACCTGGTTGGTGAATGACAAGATAAGTGTGTGAAGTGGAGATGTTAATGGAGGGCCTGTTACATTATTGACCGTGAAAGTTCTGCGTTTCTTACTTTATGTCCTAGACTTAGTACTGTGTGATGAAATCTAAACTTGTGAGTGCTTCCTAAAGTTCTTTATATTCTTGTCTAGCTCCTGCAAGCTGAAGAAGACCACTAATGCGAATTACTATACAATTTTGAGCCTTCGCTAGCTACATTTTAAGCACTTTTTCCTTCCCCATGCACCCTTGATGACGTCACAGAGGAGCCACCGCGAGCGCCGCCGCGCACGCGCATATCCCACGACGAATACCACCAGTTCTGCGACGAGACCCTGGAATGTATGACGCATGTCGTGTGTTAGCATGGTCTCACGCTTTTTCTGTTGCAACTGTTAGGGTAGTCGATGTTTTAATGTGCAAAAACGATATTTAAGTTCACTGCCGTTTTTCATGTCATTTTCAGCAAATTTGACTACACATTCTTTTTACAAAACCGCACATATTACTAACTGAATAACATGACATTGTGTTTAGTTTAATGTACCATCGTCTGTCTGAGCTACAGTATGAACGAAAAAATATGCCAGCTGGACTCTTAAGATGCAATTTTTCCATACTTTGTGGTGCTCTACCATTGGAATTTATTCTGTAGCCCAGCGATCAATTAAAACTCATTAAGCTTGAAAGGTAATCTAGACTAAATAACTTAGCTTATTAATGTTCCCCTTTTAAATATTAATCGTGCGCTGTAACATCATAAACTTAGAGCTGAAGCGCTGAATTATTTTCAACATAAATATCGTTTATTGCACGAAGTTACCTAATTAATATTCTTGGCAACGATGCCAAGTTTATAATCACTATTTGAATTCAATGTTGTCTTTATTATTTTATGTGCCGTGTCTAAATGTTGTCATTAGGTTTTATCTTGGCTTATGAATTCTGTACCTTTAATATTAATTTGTCGTATAGAATTATTGTTGTTTTGTTAGTTTAACTTGGTAGTCAGCGTTTAGTTATTAAATTTTATCTGTCTAGACATTTAACTTATTTACTAAGTTATAAACTTATCGGCTTTGCAAGATCATCATCTTAAATATCATCTATTAAATATTGTTCATCTTCAGTATCTCCATCACGCAGTTTTACATCAACAATATTAATAACACCGTGTCTTTTTTCTCTTATCTCAACTGATTTAACAAGATTTTTCTTATCACTTATCGTATTTTTTATCACATCACACATCGTTTCTAAAAGTGTTGGTTTGTGTGTAACACTAGTCACAAAGTTTTCAATTTCATTATGTTTAACCTCTATTTGACACAGCTGTTAAGAAAGTATTGTGTTAACCCAGTTCCACTTTCCACTTCATTTTCAATTACCGATAGAACCAAAATTAATTTACCTGTCTCCGGCACTTACTTTAATTTAGAGGGATCAACACGAAATACCCTTTTACACAACAACTTGTCAAATACCTTATTGCTAATTGAATAATTAAACCCGACGGTTCTTTTCGACGGTTTCTGATAGTAATATTTTAGACATAATTCCTGAAAATTTAATCAAATGCCTTTGAACGTTTGCGATGCCTGAAAAAATAATTACTCAATACTTAAATCTTGATAATTGAATCAAGGAATTATTTTTTTTTGTTTTGCATAAAGTTGCGGTTTGTCTAAGCTGACTTTTGACTAAGTATTCCTCTAGACATCAGCAGGATAAGATACATTTTATTAGTTCGAAAAACATTCACCTTTTTTAAGGCCCATATTACCAAACGACGTTTAAAACTCGACTACATCTTGGCTACAGATTCCGTTATTGAAGCCTCAATAAAATAAAGCTTGAAATTGAATAGAGTTTGGAGCTTCGTTTTGTAATACGCACCTATTTTGTCCTGTCAGATTTATCAGACACCATAATTTCTGTGCCTTTCTTATTTTAAATTAATTTTAGGGTATTAAATTCTTCTTATTCTTGTATTTCTAAAGTTTTTATATGTTCCAGCATACGACCTGGCGACGCAGTGTCCTTCCCGTCGCGCCTCCATGCGTCGGCACACCGTCACGCACGCGGCCTGTCCTCCCACCGACGGCGCTCATTCGCTGCCGCACTCAAGGTATGCCAAGTCGCAGCCAAGTACTCATCATTAGAGGCTGAATATTCTGAAACAGTCCCTCTTTCCTAGAACCATTAGTTGGACCATAATACTCGTGCCTCTTCACTTCAGTTAATCCAAAAATATGAACATGAAAGTGAAAGATATGAGGAGTTGGTGGGTGTTAGTTTGTCAAGTAGAGGAAAGTCCTGAAATTCAGGATTTCATTAATTTTTCCTATACTTAATACCTTCTCTTTTGAGAAGGTATTCTAGGTAGGACTTCATTTTTTTTAGATGCAATGAAAAGTTATAATTTCAGCCATAGGACGTCAAAGCACTACTGAACACAGGCTTTCCCCAATGATTTCCACAATGGCCGGTTGGTAGCGACCTGCAACCAGCACTTTCCTGCACCTTTACGAGGTTTTCTGTCCACCTTATGGGTTTCACCGTCTTACGCAAATAAATTGAAAATCATTCGGGGAGGCCTATGTTCAGCTGGTGGACGTCCAGTGACAGTTCATTATCATTCATCATTAGAAGCTTAACATAATACTATACTTATTGTACAAAAAAAGTCATTAATTCCTAGAACCCACTCAAAAAAGACCCATTTTCCCCAACAGGCCAGGCTCCCGCGCGTCGTGCGCCGGCGCAGCGTCGCTCGCGAGCAGCGACGCGGACGCGCAGCTCGGCGAACTTTCGTGGTCGCGCTCGTCGCTACAAGACGAGCTCATCAAGTCGGTTAGTGGCAGCCCCACGCACGGCTCGCATGTGAGTAGATTAGTTTCACCAGGTGGTGGGCGGCGGGAAGGAGAAGGAAGGATATTTTTTATTCTTTGACGATTTGCAAGTACTGATTTACTAATTAGTTCAGAAAAATAAAGACATTTTTGATCATGATTTTTTTTTGGATGAAGTGGAAATCTAGTTTAGATGATTAAGTATACATGTAGATAAATTTGTTTATGATAAGTACTTACCTTGAGTAGGTACTTGATATCTTCCTTGAGTACTTGGTACCTAGTCCTTGATACCTTAATTTAATTGTATAAGGTAATTTTGTCACAAAAGGAAGACTTCCATCTTTTCCACAATACTTAGTCTCGATTATTTCAAAGCTCCATTTAAACATTACTTACCTAATTTCTGTGTCGGAACTCTATCTTTGTCACTGTACGTATAAAATGTAAGTGACATTAACTCACTGAAAGTTATTAGATCATTTTTTAAGATTCAAATTAGTTCACTTTCAAAACTCATTCAAATTAAAGTATATTGAGGTCAATTTAAAAGTATAATTGACCATTTCATTGCATAATTTAAATGACAAATTGCTAACTCTAACCACCGCACTTGGTATAAAGTAGCTAAATCAAACAAGTCGCAAAACCAGTTCCATGCAAAGTAGAGCAGATTAAATCACACTAAGGAGTGTATCAACTTAAGCATATCGTGAACTCTACCCACTCTTAGAACTTACCAAACTAATATAAGTAAAAACGGCGGCACCTCAAGTTACACTTTGGCTTCTTATGTACTTTTAATACGGGCGATTTTGCAATCGAAATGTATTCTCCAACGTGCTGTAGTTTGTATGTAACTATGTAGTAAAATGTAGTGTGTGTTGTCGTAGCCTAGAAATCCGTAGATGATCTGTTTTTGCATGTATTCACTTGTATCATAAATAGTGCACCTAATAGTGATGTAGAGTTTTACATGTGCGAATAGGCAAACAGAAGCCCCACAAAATAATGTAATAGGAACACATTATGATTAAGTCGGTATAATTAGTGTAGCGGCGTTGGTTGTTTACCTTCAGTAAATTTTTCAAAAATTTATTCTGATATTATCCAACTCACTGTCTTTAATTTTAGTTAGACGAACACTAGTATTATATTACGAACACGTTTACATAAACTAGTATTATATTATCTGTGCCTAAACTAAAAATAACCCGAGCTGAATGAAGTTATTCACTTCTTCTTGATTGAATTTCTCAAAGCTTGACTGGAATAAAATTAAATTATTATTACGAAAAATAATAGTTACTCTATTATTTATTTATTGACATTAACATTTTAGTTTAAGTTACGCGCTCTTTAATAAATCCGTTTTTGACTAGAATTTTCCTTTTACAGAAGCAATGGCAAGACGCGATCATGTCGGACGACCGGCTGTCGTTGACCCTGGAGGAGATCGTCCACATCAGGTCGGTGCTCACCAAGGCCGAGCTGGAGGTGCTGCCTGTAGAGGGCAGGGTCAAGGAGGACGTAGAGAAGAGGAGGGTAGGTGTAGCATCATCATCTAGTCATAGGTCATAGCACACGTAAACTCAGAAAGGGATCGTCACGGCTGTGGTCACGATATCGCGTTTCGCCTCGCAGTTAAATAGGTGTCACCTTAACGTAAGCACGTAACCAAAGCGGATCAGCAGCATCGGTACGTCGACTCAGCTTCGGCGGCTATTCTGCAGGCAGATCGCGGTAGGGGTGAGAAAGGTAGGGGTAGACGAAGAGACATAAGCGCGGGGACGATGAGCTGTAAGGCCTCAGCCTCGAACTTAGCGGGCAGCGGGGCGGCGGCGGCGGCGGCGCGGGAGCGGGGCGGGTAACGCAGACCCGTTCTCGAAACCAGCGNATTTGTTTTTATTCGCAAACGAAATGTCTGAACAACGGCGACAATTTTATTTCGATTCAAATTTATTCCTAACGCTCGATTTATTGTGGGCAAAAGAAGGAGTGCGCTCCCCGCTCGATGCCCGCTCCCTCGCCGCTGCCCGCTCGTTGCCCGCTGCCGCGCCGCTGTTTTCGAGAACCGGTCCATTTGATTTTACGCATAAGATCCTGCCGCTCCCGCGCCGCCGCCGCCGCCGCCCCGCTGCCCGCTAAGTTCGAGGCTGAGGCCTAAGACCTCAGCCTCGAATTTAGCGGGCAGCGGCGCGGGAGCGGCAGGATCTTATGCGTAAAATCAAATAGACCGGTTCTCGAAAACAGCGGCGCGGGAGCGGGCAACGAGCGGGCGGCGCACTCCAGTCTAGCGGCGCGGCGTCTTCTTTTGCCCACAATAAATCAAGCGTTAGGAATAAATTTGAATCGAAAAAAAAAAAATTGTCGCCGTTCGCGTTGTTCAGAAATTTCGTTCGCGAATAAAAACAAATATCTCGACTACACAACCCCGAACACAACATTTCGCCGCTAAAGCGCCGCGCGAGCTGCCCGCTTGTTTCGAGAACGGGTCTGTGTTGCCCGCCCCGCTCCCGCGCCGCCGCCGCTCCCGCCCCGCTGCCCGCTAAACTCGAGGCTGAGGCCTAATTGCGAGAGTCGTTAGTTGACCGACCGACCGGCTGTCGTTGACCCTGGAGGAGATAGTCCACATCAGGTCGGTGCTCACCAAGGCCGAGCTGGAGGTGCTGCCTGTAGAGGGCAGGGTCAAGGAAGACGTAGAGAAGAGGAGGGTAGGTGGAGCATAAATAATGTGGAGGATTTAAGTCTCATTTGGTTTTTGAATCTTCACCTATCATAATAATATCAGACTTGTATGAACCACGTAACACCAACTATTTTACCTTTTGAGTCCATCCATAGGAAGTTGTCTCATAGACGTGTGGTTTTGGCAGTGCAGGACCGCCACCACTCTTCTCATTGATATTTTAATAGATAACTAAGGGACTATTAAAATGTGAATATCAGACCTCATCAGATCTCGTCTGACTAGCGTAAAGAGTAGTGTAGGCCAATTTAATTTCTTTCAATTTCTCTTTCATGTGCTCCAGTAGTGAAAACCAATGACTTGATGGTGATGATTATGATGACTTTTTATAGTTGAGATGAAGCTGATTCATTATTATTGTTTCAGGTATGCTTCCTATGTTTGAAGACTAGATTCGGCATTTTTGGCCCCTGGGGTCAGAAGTGCAAACTATGCAAAAAGACTGTCTGTCAAAAGTGTTGTTCAAAGGTGAGTAAACAAAAATTTTTAAGTGCGACATAGAATACTTTGTAAAATAAATGGCCCCAAATCTAATAAATAAACAAATGCTCTGTTAACAAAAATCGGGTTTATTCAAAGAGCTTTTAACATTACATATGTGCCACCAGAAATAATGACACTCGCGCGATGTAAAACCCGCAAAGCGCCATCTCTTGGTGTCGATAAGAACAAATTATTGTAGTGCTTTTGCTTACGACTCCATAATATCTTCCAGATGCGGATACCGACGGAGCACTTCGCACACGTGCCAGTGGTTCTGCTGAGTCCGTCGCTGCTCCCGTCGCCGGAGGACGAGCACTCCTCCTTCCCGAGGAGCCTCATGTCCCGTTTGGTCTCGCCCGAGCACACGGTAAGGAGTAACTAGGTACTAATGAATCATCATTACAGCCTATGCCAATTTAGTCTGAACGTCCAGAAGCCCTTCTGATTAATTTCGTAAGGTCCAATAACAATTTACCTTTAGCCCGTGATAAACTTGGCCTTTGCTGGTCGGGTTCCTGGCTACAGGAGTAGCAGCGATGGGAACGAAAGATGAGAATGTTCCCAGGAAGCTCCGAAGAATTCTACAAAGCACGATGGACGCAAAACGTTTTCAAGGTTCTAAGATGTTTGGAATTTGGAATGCTCTAAGGTTACCAAATTAATGATCTTCTTCGGTTAGTCAGATTTGGGGGCTTATTCCACTATTCCCCGTTGACAATCCCCGTCAACGGGGATTAGTGAACTTTTTGTTCACTATTCCCCGTTATATTAGGATTTTATTTTTAACACCTTCGCTGCCAGCCTAAAAATGGCACTGTTCCGTTCGGGCCATGGGGGACAATGATGGGCGACACTTTAACTTTCCGTTCGGGCCGCGTCGGACAATGATGACCGCGAGTCAGACCTATGTTTAAACCTCTGTATTGAGCCGATGGACAGCATTTCTTCAATAATTCTCATATAAGCTGACCCGCGCGGCTCCCAAGATTAGTGTACGTCACTTGGTTCTCAGGTAAAGCTCGGACTTAGAAAAAAAAATGTGGATAACGGTAGCGCAATGAAACATGGTAATTATACAATGCATTTTTGCAAATTTATCAACTTTTTAGCAAGATAATAACGGTTTATTAATTAAAACATATCGTTTACTTATTTTATATAATTTATAATATGCAGGACAATAAAAAAAATCACTTTCATTGTTGAACAACCACTTTGTATGAAGGGTTGGTACAGGTACTAAGTTCTTTGTACAGCTACAAAACTTATGCCATTTAAAACCTTATTAGTGGCATAAATTATTGTACTTATTATATGCTTACACCTAGCAGGATTGTCGAGAAAAATAGATTTGTTTAATGTATGAAAAAAACATTTTTTCTCTTATCAATACTCTATTCTAGAACTTTTTTTTATTATTCATGTTGGTCAAAGTATTGGCATGTTAAATCAGCTATGTCATTATAATTATTTTTAATTTTAAGTATATTTTTAAATATTATTTGTAGATATATTGACAATTCAATATTGTTTTGAAAAAAGAACCGATCGAAAGTGACACTACAGTGATGGATGAAAAATTCAAAATACAGTCAAACAATTTCTAAAACGTCAAGTCGCAAAAATTGGATTAATAACCCAGTTGTTAGTAGCACCTTCCTGTAAATTTCATAATTATATGGCTGTCCAACGAGGCAAAAATGGGAACTAATAGTTCAGTATTGATAGTAGCGCCTTCCTGACAATGCCATAGCTGGGACGGCTCAGTTTTGGACAACTTTTATACGAATTATTGATAAATTCAATTTTTTAAATAAAATTTAAACCTTTTTTAATTAAAACAATTTGAAAAAAATCACTTTTAGCGTTCCTTTTACGGTATCATCGATTTATTTATTATTATTTTTAATCACTGTTTAAGACTTATCCTGCTAGTTTCGTTTCTCATTTTATACCTTATAATATTCCTATTTATGCGTAATATAATATATCAAAAACCTACCAATGTACAACTCTTTATTTTTTTGGTTGTTCTCTTTTTTTTTTTGGATGCGAGCGGGGATGGTTGACAACATGACCGCGCGGCCCTACGGAACGGATTTTCGAATTTTCGCTCGCTGGGGCCATGGGGATCAATGATGTCCGACGCTTAATAATTCGATGTAGAGACTCAAAAACAACTATATGTTAATAAAATCCTTTATTTATGTTTATAATGTAACGATTTAACAAAAAAAAACAATCGACGAAAATTGAAAAAAATTGAAATTTTTACTTGGCCTGGTAGGAAAGTGCAGTGTCGGACAGCATTGACCGCGTTGGCGTTCAATGTGTTAACATTATAAGCTCCAATTGGCGTTAACGGGGAATAGTGGAATAAGCCGATTTGGGTATAGTCGTCGATACGAGGCCTCAGTGCTGTGACATCGAGTTTTCCTGAATCCTTGCTAATACAAAGTCCACCTTATTATCCACAGAGCATGGTCGAGAACAGCGTGGGCAGCGCGCCCAACAGCCCGAGCAGCGCGCGGCGGCACGCGTCACACGCGCACAGCGCGCCGGGATCGCGCGGCGGGTCAGCGCTCGGGTTCAGCGAACCCGCTCACGCTGCTGTCATGTCCCGCAGCATCGATGGGCCTGGGAGCATGCCGTTGCATCTGGCGCCCGTGGACCGCAGGTAGGAAAAAGGAAGAAAGTTTTTTTTTTATGCTAGACAAGGCAGGTATTTGACCGCAATCGCACCTGGTGTTAAGTGAGATGCAGTCTAGGATGGTACATATCTGCCCTGTAAGTGAGTAAGTAAATATGTTATAAAGCCTGGCCCGTGAGCACGTAGAATTTTGTCCAATGACCCCAAGCTACCCATCCTTATCGCTCGCGCGTAATTATGTTGCTGTCGCGCTCGCACACTCACTGCGGGCGCCCGTCGCACAGTCGCGACAGCAATATATTTACGCGCGAGCGATAAGGATGGGTAGCTTGGGGTCATTGGACGGGATTCTACGTGCTCACGGACCAGGCTTTAGTCAGTCACACGAAACACAGAACTAGTAATGAATGATGCTGGTCTGTTCAGACCCAACGCTGATGCTGGTATTCCGAAGGCAATAATACCCTTCACATTCGATTGCAACGAGCTGCGCACCTCAACTAGTGACGTAGTACCCTGAAACTGCAGAAAAACTGTCTGCCAAAACGGCCACATGGAGTAAAAATTAATGGCCTTGATAGTAAGGTGCTTCATGATCCCCTTCAATGAGTCCACGGCTACTGTGGATATGTGTAGGAGCAACTATTGTCTCTGCAATGGAATTATCCTGCCTCTCGTTACTCCTAGTGAGAATCTACAGCTTGATCACCAATACGAACCAATAGGCTACATCTGGCACCTGCATAAGAGCAACAACGCCGATAGTACCTAACCAGTGCCTATAATAAAATTTGCACCCCACGAATGTTACACGAACTTATACAGCCAAATTAGTGTTAACCACTACCCATTGTCTAATTTACCCATGCATTTTTCCACAGCCGATCGCGATACAGTCGAACCACCCCCGGCGTGTCAGCAGCGGAGCGGCTTCGCGGCGTGCAGATGGCGGTATGCCACGACTGCAAGGCCATGGTGCTGCAGATCATCAAGAGCTCCCGTGCTGCCCGCTCGGCTTCCCGCGACCGTGCTCTGAGACATCTCACGCTGGACCTGGCACCTGTATATACGGCTGACTGTTGAACGCACGATTTGCAGCCTATAAGCTCTTCTACAGCCTAAAAAAATTTGTTGGTCGAGCGCTCGTTTGGGACTCAAAAAGCTATAGTGTTCTTCTCCGAATCCTCTGCGACCTTGCGCTCAGACATCTCACGTTGGACCTGGCACCTGTATACACGGCTGACTGCTGAACCCTGTCAAGGAACCATTATACGCCTGTTCTACAGCCTAAGCTCTTAAGGACTGTTGGTCGAGCGCTCGTTTGGGACTCAAAAAGCTAGTGTTCTTCTCCGAATCTTCTGCGACCTTGCGCTCAGACATCTCACGCTGGACCTGGCACCTGTATATACGGCTGATTGCTGAACGCTGTTGGGGAACCATTATACGCCTGTTCTACAGCCTAAGCTCTTAAGGACTGTTGGTCGAGCGCTCGTTTGGGACTCAAAAAGCTAGTGTTCTTCTCCGAATCTTCTGCGACCTTGCGCTCAGACATCTCACGCTGGACCTGGCACCTGTCTACACGGCTGACTGCTGCTGTTAGGGAACCATTATACGTCAGTTGTACAGCCTAAGCTCTTAGAATCTGTTGGTCGAGCGCTCGTTTGGGACTCAAAAAGCTATGTGTTCTTCTCCAAATCCTCTGCGACCTTGTGCTCAGACATCTCACGCTGGACCTGGCGCCTGTATATACGGCTGATTGTTGAACACTGTTAGGGAATCATTATATGTCAGTTCTACAGCCTAAGTTCTTAAGGACTGCAAGGCCATGGTGCTGCAGATCATCAAGAGCTCCCGTGCTGCCCGCTCGGCTTCCCGCGACCGTGCTCTCAGACATCTCACGCTGGACCTGGCACCTGTATATACGGCTGACTGTTGAACGCTGTTAGGGAACCATTATACGCCTGTTCTACAGCCTAAGCTCTTAGAATCTGTTGGTCGAGCGCTCGTTTGGGACTCAAAAAGCTAGTGTTCTTCTCCGAATCCTCTGAGACCTTGCGCTCAGACATCTCACGTTGGGCCTGGCACCTGTCTACACGGCTGACTGCTGAACGCTGTTGGGGAACCATTATTACGCCTGTTCTACAGTCTAAGCTCTTGGTTGAGCGCTCGTTTGGGACTCAAAAAGCTATAGTGTTCTTCGATTCCTCTGCGACCTTGCACTCAGACATCTCACGCTGGACCTGGCACCTGTATACACGGCTGATTGCTGAACGCTGTTAGGGAACCATTATACGCCTGTTCTACAACCTAAGTTCTTAAGGACTGCAAGGCCATGGTGCTGCAGATCATCAAGAGCTCCCACGCCGCGCGATCCGCTTCCCGCGATCGCGCTCTCAGACACCTCACGCTGGACCTGGCACCTGTATATACGGCTGATTGTTGAACGCACGATTTCTGCAGCCAAGCTCTTAGAATCTGTTGGTCGAGCGCTCTTTTGGGACTCTAAATTGCCTCAATAAAAACTTGGTGTTCTTCTTAGATTGTGTCACGTATACGCTGCCACTGAAACTCAGGTGCTCTTCAAGATCTTTTATTCAGCTACTCGTTTGGGACTCACACAGGGTCATATTGGAAAGGTGTTTTTCCAAGATATTTTGATACTTCTATGGCGACATACCGGAACTCTGCCTGACGTATGATTTAAAACAAAAATATCTTTTAAAAACATCTTCCAGAAATTTCTTGTTCAGCTGCTAAGACGAAATAAGGCTCGGGTATTCTCACGAAACTATTTCAAGTCAGGTCAAAGCAAACGTCTTCCCTATACCACGTGACAAACTATTGCAGCATGATAAATAACTGAAAAAAATCAAGCTCGACTATTCGTGCGGGATGAGATAGCTTGAACGACATCAGGTACTCGTTTTGGGCGACTGGGGGCCAAAAATATTATTTCGATGGGAAGAACACTACCAGATTTATGCATAATGCATTACGTAGTTTAAACTTAACTGAACAAAAATACATATTCTAACGAACAAAGCCTACAAACAGTTTAGAAGCTAATAAAATTCATAACATGTTGCCAAGTTTTACGAACCAACTCATTGATGAATTTTACCCTAATTTGACATTGACTAAAATATTCTTGACATGTTACTAATTAATTATACTTTTGGCTTTTATCGGCAACATGATAATGATAAATTGTGATTCATAAGAATTTAGAATTCGACCTTATTAACAAACATTAAATTAATTTTACAAATGCACTAATAATGATAAATAAATGTACCTAGTTCTTCTTTAGACCGCCCAGACGAGAGTGCAGCCCTAACACAGTTTGGAAAATAGATCTGAATACTTTAATATGCCTTGTAGTACAGTCTGCAACGAAGCATACAATTTTACCAAAAACTTGCGTTAAAATTTTGTTGCCGACTGTACTCATTATGATTGTCATACGACTAATGGGTGGAAAGGGACTCAAGAGCTTCCAAGGTTGTGTATCTGTCTTGTGGATATTAAGGGCGGACCACTTCGTTTTAAAGTAGACAACAGTAACACTGGTATGACGCTGCAACTCGTGGAAACTAAAATAATGATCGGACACTTTCCAATATCCCCTTCACTAGAAAATACCTATCAAATACTCCTTAAATTAATTAGTTAGGTGAATATACAATTAGCGTAGAAAAGGATACAAGATCAATGTGTTAGCTTCCACCACTTGCAGCTGGTTACTGGTGCTACAAAACTTTTGACAATACTCTTTGACAGACACGATTACCACATTACCTACTTTTATTTATCGCACAAATGATATTAAAAACTGTTACAATTAATTATTTACTCGGGTACTTTGTACCAAAAGTCATTCTTCTATATTAAAATTTAAAAAGTATATGTAATAATGATATATTCCACGAAATTAATATTTTCTCACTGTATTATAATAGATGTATTTATATTTTTCCCGAATGATAGTATGTTTAATATGTCTACAATTTGAATGTAAATCAAGATAATCTGTGTTCAAGAAATTGATGTACTATGGATGTTATTGTATTATGAATATTTATATGAATGTTAAAACTTCATGTAGGCTCTGTGTAACATAGACTTTCAAACATAGTTGTGAAGTATACCACCATTTCCCCCCTTGACTATGTCCCCTTAATTTTTCCTTAAAACTGTAAAGCTGGGTTCATAATTTTTTTTTCCAGTTGATACTTAGACACAAAATTAACTTTACAATATCCTGTTTGTGAACCGGTTTTAAGTTGTTTTAATTTTCAAATGACATTTATTGAAAATTGATTTTGTTTCAAATGATTACAAAGGTAAGTTTTCTGTGCCATAAATAATAAAATTGTTTAATCATTTCCATGTATTTCCACCTGCGACTATTTATTGCTTACGTTATTTCATTTGGTCGCTGTTTATCGTGTTACATTTTTTTACTCGATTTACTGTTTGCATGGTACTACATCTTAAATTACTTATTCATAAAAGTAAAAAAAAAAAAAACAGTTCAATGTTATTAATTTTTAGTTATTCTTTATAGGAAAAACAACGGGCCATAATATTACTATCCATTATTTATTTTTGTAATGATCATGATCAAATTGAGCTTGCTGTATGTTTTCAATCACCATGTCAAAAGATTGTCAATGTACACCCAGCTCTATCTAAAGTCTGATTAAGTTGAAGCGTGTTGTTTATCCTTTATTTGCTTGTTTGAAATTACGAGTATCGCCCATGGTTCATTCTACTTAGGTGTAGTTAAATTATTTTGCCAAATATAAAAACCCTTCCCATGATTTCTTGTAAATATAGATAATTACGTTAAAATTAGTGTCATCCTTTAATCGGTTACTTAATCCTATTTAGAAATAAGTTTCAATGTTTATACATTAAAAATCCATAGATTTACAGCATTTCATAAGCTGAAGTGTCCCTTCGATGTTTCCCTCCGTTCAAGTTTCATAGTTTATACCTTTACATTCCATGTTTAGCAAAACCATAGACTATTTTAATTTGTATTAAAAACAAACGAAATCAGGCCTAATCTTTATTTTTGGCAGCAAATTCTTATGTATAATAAGTTTGGCAATGTTTCTAATCTGGCATTTAATAAATTATTTATTCAAAATTATGTAATAAATGAAATTGTGTAAAAAAACTAATCCCAGTTACGAGTATTTGTAAATGTGTGTAAATTTTAGTAGTCTATATTAGATGTTACGTAGATTGTACACGTCTAAAGCATATTATAAAGTAAAAATAAAAAGAAATAAATATGAACGATAATAAAAAATCATTACAAATCGTTGTTGTATTGTTTTATTAACGCCTACTATTTCACACTGCTTGTTTTATTTATACTTTATATGAATCTATTTGATTGAATACAGTTGTATTAAATGAAATCGCTAAACGATAATAATTATGTTCGGAATAATAACAGATATACTGAAAAATCACAATTGATTAAAAAAAACCCCTTAACAATCGAATCACATTTATTGATTGATCACTATACAGTATGCTTAATAAATAAATTGTCTAAACAAAATAATATTCAACCTACGATGAGTAAGTCGTTGGTGAAAGTGTGGGGGGGTACTTCGAGGTTAAGTGGGGCGGGTCCTTTGCGGATGCGGCCTGAGGCGTCATAATGCGAGCCGTGGCAGGGACAATAGTACCCGCCAAAGTCACCCGAGTTGGCTACAGGCACGCAGCCCAAGTGGGTGCAGACTCCGATGACTACCAAGAACTTGGGGTCCTGGGTACGCTGGTCGTCGCTCTGGGGGTCGCGCAGGGTCTCTATTGGCACCGCCTTCTCGGTCGCGATTTCTTCGGCTGTCCTGTAATGATAGGGATGCGGTATTAGAGAAGTAGAATATTAATAAGAATATTGTCTAGCATAAAAAAAAAAATAAAAAAAAATTACTGTTATTTGGACATCATTCACAATAACATTTTAGGCTTCAAGCCAAATATTGAATAGCTGGACTTGTTACAACTCTTTATGTAGCTTACCAAGGGACAATTATTAATGGATCAATAAGCTTCTCAATATTGTCACTCAACAAATACACCGTGTTACTTTGCATTCTTGCCATATTCACAGAGATAAAAGTAGGTAACAATACCTATTATTTAAGATAAACAAGAGACTCCCATAAAGAAAGTACACAAAGATTTTAGTAAATTTGGTTTTTCAGTACAAATTGGAATAAACCAATTTTGTCTCGCACGTTCTACAGGTGCAAGTGGAATAAACCTAGTGGGCGTGGCCTAGTTCTTAATTTTATGGCTTTGGGTACCAGCCTTTTTATCCAGTCATAATAACTATTTTAAAATACTCTTCAGTTCATTTCAGATTTTCCTTTCTACTTTACGGGCTTAAGACCGTCAAAAATACGTAATAATTAATAGGGTTTCAATTAATTTACAACATTGTACCCTATTTTTACAAATTAATAAATTAAATATGAAATGAAATCACCTTATTCACAATTAATTATTTATTCATAAGTTCCTACTTACAAAGTTTACGTACTGCGAAGCAAGTGTTCAGTGTCCTCCGTTCTGATGAAGGCACAGTCTAGCACGGCGAAGCGTAGGTTTTTCGCTTTAGTTTTCGCAACACATAAACGTTTTGTATCACAGTTTCACTAAAACAATCCTTTCATGTAACGCGTTTACACTGTTTATCTCTTCTGCGCATACCAGTCGTTTCAAGTCACTCCAAAAATCCATTGGTGTCAGGTCCGAGGATCGTGGTGGCCAAGCTACTGGACCCCTCGTCCAATCCACTGTTCACCAAACGTATTATTCGCGCACTTGACGTCCTTATTGTGGGGGAGCACCATCCTGCTGGTAGTAGAGCATTTGGTGTAACGCTAAGGGTACGTCATCAAGCATTTCGTCTAAGACGTCTTGCAGACACTCCAAGCACCATTTTGATTAAATTATTCGTTGTTTGAATACACTTCAGTCATTTTTGTATTATTTATAACGTGATTTGTGTTTGATGGATTTCTCAGTTTTTTACAAGTGTCAAAAAAACATTTTAAAGACAATAGATTGCAATAGATATTTAAAAATACAATAAAAAGTAAAAAAGTCAAACAAAAGTACAACAAGTGATGTGCATGTGTTACGATAATTAGTGGTGTGTTTAACAGATTGTCGATAAAATAAAATACTCAAGATTAAAAAAAAATTTTTTCGGGCATTATTTTTTTACGGATTTGTGTTCAGTATCAGTAATATAGTAACCTCTGTAAATATGGCAAGAATGCAAAGTAACACCCTGTATGTGGGTTGCCTATGAAAAAGAGGTAATTAGAAGACAATTTCAGCGAAATGTGTGACACAACAATGCAGTACAACCAAATCATATCGTATTCCCCGTCACGTCATTACGTCGCAATTTTTTTTTATGTCGCAAAATCTGTCTTTAAAATTTTCCACTCCATACTGTAGCATCACAGTTTTTACAAGTATAATTAAAAAAAAAAGCAACATCTTTAAATTATTATGCTATCTTTCTTCACAATTATGCTTTCATTGATTCACAATGAATGATAAAACTAAAACTGACCTGTGACGGATGAACAGGGGCTTGCCTCGCCACTTGAAGGTGACAGACTTGCCCTCAGGGATATCAGACAACTTGACTTCGATCTTGGCTAAGGCCAAGACGTCAGCGGCGGCAGACATGGACGATACGAACTGTGTGACCACAGACTTAGCGGCATATGCTCCGGCAACGCTGCCAGCTGAAAGGAAGAAACAGCTTATTATTACATTGTTTCGGTTGAATTTTAATATACAGACTGAATATATTAATTAAGCCAAGATACTAAACTAAATGCTTTGGTGTAATAATATTATATTTGTACAAACAACAAAAATAAAGTAATTTTCGACATAATGATGGGATTTTTATGAATATAATACCTAATAAATAATTATTAAACTATTTTGATGACTTGCTCTACATACATGTTTTAGAAGTGTGTCTAATATTGACTATGATTTTGTTTAGTTTAAAATGCACTAGCCTGGAACTTGAGCTACATTATGTAGTTCTACCATAGCATGCAATTAAAGTGAAATATAGGATGATAAGGTAATGAGTAAAATACATTAATTGTCTTCAATAACCTTTCCTACTTGGAACAATTTAACTAATTACATTAGGGTCAAGGAGGCAACAGTGACTCGGTCGGCTACAGTGGCTCAGTCATGTTTCGACCTGAAGGCATAGGAATATATATTTGTCTCTTTTACCGATTCAAAGGTCTTGGTACCCGAACACGTTTAAACCAGTTTGCTCGCCGGTCAAGTGCCGTGCGGAAGGGTGAGGGAATGTTTTTTGTTTTCGCGCCCACTAAATTACATTCTAAGGTGAGTTTCGATTGTTTTCATATCTTTGTTTGTTGCTATAGGTAATAGCCGTTATATTTATCGGATAGTAGGTCTTGTATCAATTGTCTTTAATCCGAATTTTGACTAATTTGTTTTACATCTTGGTTTTTTTGATCAAATATTTACAAAATGGCGTAGAAGTACACAGTGACTCAATTTTAATACTTTATACGAATTCAATATTTTTATAACTTTAAATCGAATTTTGTTTTTTATTTACAGAATGGCTTACGATGTTTAGTTACGAGCTCTTTGATGGACACAGATATTATAGATAACGTTTAAAAAATGGCACGCTCGTTTTCATACATTTCATTCTATTTATTTAACCTATCCAGTTATGTGCGGAAACGTCATAAAATCAGAATAAATTTTAATTTTTCCATCCCGTATCATAAAAACTAAAAAATCAAAAGTAAAATTTAAATAGTAAATATTTTTCATAAACAAGCTTTTGATGCTGTAAAAAGAATAAAATAAAACATAAATTCTTTCAAACCCATCAACTTATTACTTTACTCAATTTAAAGATTAAAAACTTGTCGCGGGATTTACTAGTGTAAAAAATACATTAATTACGTAACTTGATTTTGCTAAAAGTCTGATCTGAGAAAAAATCAAATAGGTAAATTATACATTATTTCTTTATTATTATGTATGATGTACTCTCTTAGGTACGATACAACTACGGATTAAGATCGTTTAGTCGACGCAGCGTTGAAATCGTACAGATAAATGCAGTTTGCGCACTCACTACGCGACGTCAAGCAATAAAAACCTAAAATTCGAACGTCAACTTTTTGCTACAACGCTCTTAATAATCTATAATTGCAGTTGTAATGTTAATTTTAAATTTACGCGTCTGAGTAGTAGAAAAAGGTAGTAGTCGAGAACAATTGGTGTCTTGCGATTGCTACTCTGCACTATGTTTTTGCCTTTCTACAAACTGTTTTGCTCAAGCGATCTCGTGCACATAATATTTAAATAAGTGGGACATAATCAATGCTTCAAGTTGCTCGTCTATGGCCGTCCTTATGTGACGTCATCGTACAGTAACTAAAATAAATATATTTTATTGTGACTTGACATTTGCAAAATAAATAATGGTTGCATTTGAATGTAAAAAATACTTGGTGGCTTGGAAAACTCTTACCAAACTGTACATTTTCAACCCATTATCTTACCTATTTGTTTAATGTTAGGTAGGTACCCCATTGTTGTACAGATTATTTTTGTCCTCCATACAGATTTACGTTAAGTATATAAGGTATCAGGCGACCAAGAGTTTTATTCAGAAGATATAATATTGTATTGATGCAATTTTCGAAATACATTTTACACTAGGATCAATAAAGTATTTCCCCTTTCATTTATATTTTTATTTATCTACCTATATTTTATTTAGGTAAAAGATTCCGATTGGTATATTGTTTATAATTAAAACAAATAAGATGAAATATTTTGTTTTAATAAACTTTTATTCTGATAACTCGAATTTATTATAAATGCAAAGTTGTACATACATAAAGTAAATTAATATAAATCCACTCCAATTACCGCATCTTAAATTAAGTTAACAACACTGGCGATAAAATAACGTAAAAATATAAGTACACTGTGTAAACACCCGATTAATCTCTAACTAGATGCACTCCCATCTCATCCATAGAACATTTTATTTTAGTTTGCCCCGTGAAGGATATGACGCATTTGTATCGTACGCGTACGCGAGTCCTTTAACTTTCCTACCATTTTGAAATCATATTGTAACTGACTGAACACATTAATTTCAAACATCAATAAGGTGTACACAAACAAGGTTCTATGAAAAAAGTTTACTTAACAATGAACACAGACTTATGTGACTTACGACGATTGGTAGCAGGGCACACATATTAGGTTTTATATACAGGATGCAAGGGACAAATTGTAAAGTGAAGTTAAGCTTATTAAAATCCTATTACACTAGGTAGGTATTACAAAATTTTTGTTACTTATAAAAAATGTAACTTTTTGTGAGTTACTTACTTTACATTTATTTGTAAAGGCTACATAACTATGCCTTAAGACCGACCGAGTATTCCTGCTAGTTCGATATGATCGTATAACAACGAACAGTTCAATAAATGCTTGTTAAGGAGATTAGTTCGATACCCGCTACGAACATTCGCGACAAAGGTATAAGTTGAGATGATTCTGTCACACGTGAATCTTATCCTTGTCTTATAATAAAAGTAGCAATTGAAATATTGTAGTATTTATAACCCAGGGTAAAATGTTTCTTTTTCTCAGTCTATTCTATCTAAATAAGGAATGTTAGTAAAGGGCAAACAATATAAACAGAATGAGATTTATAAAACAAAAGTGAAAATAAGAGAACATTTATTATGGAGTTCTAAAATTATAAGAAAACTAAATATACAAAAAAAACCTCAAGATATAGACTAGAGCTGATGTAGATTATAAGGCTACGTTCACATATACGGGAGCTTGGCGGATCTGGTTCCCATGTACTTAAACATTCATGCAAAGGCTTCTAACTCAGTGACAACATGACCGGCATACAATGCCAATATAGAAAAAGTTGTTGACGCTAATTCACATTATGCGGGACGCGCTCAGATCTATAATTGTAATGTAACTACGCCTAACATCACACTCCGCGCTAAGCTCCTCGGGTTTTGAAACGCGCGCGAAAATTTGGAAGACTAAAGTAGCCAATCAAGGATTATGGATAGCAAGTAATTAAATCGTGTTTATATTTTACTGTCACATCAATGGTGATTCCTGGTAACCAGTGCCTTAAATCTTACCCTATATAAAAATCTAACAAAGTCAATAATATATGTAATTCAATTCCTTAAGCTACCCAGACCAAACATCATTAAATTACAAAAGAAAAACATTTTTTATGACTAAAGCTTTCCTTGCTTATACCTTTGGCGTGCTTGGGCCTTGCTGTATTTGGTTTTTTTCTCAGGTATTGTTTCTTCTTTGGAGTTGTCAGTGAAACCTGAAAATAAAATACAAAATCTTTTAGTATAAAAAATGAGAGAAAGGATGGGAGAGTTCACTTTTTGTTAGAGTAATTTTTATGAGATTCAGATAATACATACAGACAAAAAGGATTTAAGATCCAAGTAATGGGCCTGAATAAGTACAGCCTACCTGACACAAAATTCTAATTGGAGTTTTTACATAGAATACTAGCTGTAATGAATTCTAAATATAGGTAGGTCAGGTATTTTTTTTTTACCTAAATCTTCTGGTGGCTGCAAAGATTTGCCAGCATTCCAGCTGCTCATCAGGGTGGCTGTTTTACCCGCAGCATATCCAATCCCAGCCAGAGCTATTGAAAAGGCGACCATACTAAATGGGTGCTGAAAGTAATTGATTTCATTAAAAATTTAACCAATATCATAAATATTTCAAATATTGTAAAGCTGGATAAGTTTCAGTTTATTCCTCTTTATAAAAACACTAGCTTTCCGCCCGCGGCTTCGCCTGCGTGGAATTTTGTCTGTCACAGAAAAACTTTATCGCGCGCGTCCCTGTTTCAAAAACCGGGATAAAAACTATCCTATGTTCTTTCCCGGGACTCAAACTATCTCTATGCCAAATTTCATCAAAATCGGTTGCGAGGTTTAAGCGGGAAAGCGTAACAGACAGACAGACAGACAGAGTTACTTTCGCATTTATAATATTATTAATAGTTGGGATGAGTTTTGGTGAAACTTCATGATCTAATTTTGATTTTTTCAACTGTATGATAACTAAATCCACTAACCGTTAGGGTTGGGTTTGATGTCAGGGTATAATCAAGTATAACCAACAGTATTCCTATAACTAGACCCAAGCATGTGGATATCCAAATTGTATTCTGATTGCCTGAAATAAATGAAGTAAAGTCACATTTTTGTCATAACTACACAAAACATTGAAAACTTCGTAATTTACTAACTTACTCTTCATTCTCTTGTTCTGCATATCAGTAATGCTTTTTATGGATTCAATAAGCTTGGGGTTCTGTGGGTCAAGCTGTAATGCCCTAGTGTATGATATTATAGCTTCGTCATGTAGACCACTTGCTAACTCTACTTCTGCACGGCGAAAATACCCCTAGAAATACAAAGATCCGAAATTAGTTTATGCATAAGGAACTGTTGTAGAATGATTATTTGGTTCACTATTCATCTTTGCTGCTTGGTAGAATATATTTAGTATGAAACACATTTATCTTTTTAATTACCTTGGCCCATTGAGGTTGTAGTCTAACAGTTTCATTTGCATCCTGGAGGGAAAGATAATGCTGGTCTATTTTCAAGAAAGCAAAGGATCTATTGCTGTACAACACGTAGTTACTTGGGTCCATTTTAATTGCTTGAGTATAATGTAAAACCGCTTCAATGAATTTACCATCTTTCACACATTCATTGCCTTTATTCTTGAGTTCTTCTGCACTTCCCACTTGGGGAGTTTTCTTAGAGTCATCCATATTTTAAATTAAGCCTGAGCACTTCTTAATAGCATTAAATATTACGGCAATTGATTCATCTAATTATTTTAAAGTGTTTTTTTGATGCTAAGTAATTTTTGGCAGTGAATGTATGTCAAGTTGACAGTTGTTGTCAAAACTGCCACACTGTGCACTGCGTTCCGAAATTACTGGTTTAGTGTCCGAAACTATGCAAAATCGATTTTGATGGGCTATTTCTGCTTGCTACATAGAGTTATTAACCAACTCTATGCTAACGAACTACGAGACCACCATCCATCCTAAATAATACGCTCCTAATCAATGCTATAATAAGCCATTATTAAATAATAACCCGTAGAAGTAAGAACACACCATTCCCGTTACCCTTGTCCTTTGGGTCTTCTTATATGATTTACATGGTTAGTTGGTGGACTTGGTTGGACTTTACATTCCACAAAGGTCCTGAATTCGATTCCCGGTCTTTTCTAATGATAATGATCAATACAGTATTTAGGTTCCACCTCATTACAAAACTTTCTTTATGTAGGTATTCAAATGTGTTCCTCCTATAATTATGGATTTTATTCCTATTTTGGAGGAAGTGATTATTTATTGCTCAATGTTATGATGTACCTACCCAAAGTTTTTTTTTTGTACTCTTTATGAAGATCTATATTATAGTTTTCTTTCTATTGCCTACTTTAACTTCATTTTATAGCTTTCCAAGTAAACAGACAACAAACAATGAGTTAGAATACATTTATTTCTTAAATAAATTAGGTAATAAGTTATAATTTTTCATGAGTTTGTAAATAATTCTTAACATAGTTAGCATACTTATTTTATAAGTTTATTAGCTAAATAAATTTTATAAGTTTATTAGCTAAATAAAATATAATCTTCCCCTTCCTTGAGATTCAATGATTTGAGATTGCTTTCAAACTGACCTTTAGTAAGATCCAATTTAACACATATAACCAATGGAGGCTTGGCATCTCTAAAATGTATCACAGGTATTTTTTTAATTATAATTCTTTTTTTTTGACAATATAATTCAATAGTGCGGCCAATTTTTTTAACATCAACATCACAAAATGCAGTTACTTTCTCCAAGTTTTCTGGTGATAAAGCTCTAACTAGCTTTCTTCCAGACTTTCCAGCATTCCATACTATAAAGTTTGACCACTTTGGGAATACATGAATCTGCAGTCTTTCTAATTGGATTTGCCATATTAGTTCTCGTTTTACTGAAAATGTTGCAGAAAGCTCATGATATGTATAAATAACTAATTCTTCATCAATTCTATGCAAATCACCACCTAGATCTACATGGTTGTAAAAGAAAATAAGATCTTCAGGTGTTCCTAATCCAGATTCATTAAACCCCCCAACTCGGTCATATACAGATTTATGGCAAAACCAAGTGGGCATAAGTAAAGTTGGTCCGTTAGACATATAAATTTGAAGTTTTAACTGTGCTGGAGTTAGACTATTAGCCCAACGAACAAACCGTGGTGTGGAATTTATTGGAGTTCTACAAACTCTACTACCAACTAAGGTGTTACGATGATAATTAGCATAATTCCATTGTAACATTATTCTGTCTTGATGCATTATGTCATCAATGTCTTGGAAGCATAAAAAAGAACCACAACTTTTCTTAACAGCGCCATTTTTAGCCGCACCAACACCTTTTGAAATTGGTGATCCCGTTATAATTAAATCCACGCCACATTTACTGAAGTGCTCTTGCCATTTCGTTAATAACTTAGCAGAATCGTCAATACTGCCGTCATTGTAGACAACTATTTCAAGTTTTATGTCCGTGCTAATAATGGTTTGTGATGCTATTGATTTCATGCAGTTATTTATCCATTTTACACCATTATAGAGTGGTATTATTATGGATATATCAGTCATTTTATTTACAATTTAAATGCACAACTTTATTTTTAGGACATTTTTGAAAAAAGTGCAACAAACAAAAGCAAAAAAGCAATGTCAAATTGACTGACATTGCTCGCTCGCTAGTCTATGCCCCGCATGAAACATCCAAAGATTATGTAATTTCATTATGAATCATTTATTTAATGCTACGGTTATTATTAAGACTTTATCAGGGTGTAAAGGAGTGGTATACTTATAAAGAGTGTATTCGTCACTGAATTTTTTAAAAATAAAATCATCTCGCTGATAAGCTTATATAGTTCCAAAATACTGGACTGTCCTGTCGATGACATTGACAGTGGGGCGCCACCGTCAATACCGGATCGCTGGTTCAGATTTTTGCCATGTTGGAAACCATATAGTTGAACGATGGTAGCGCCCCCCTGTCATTGAGTTTGGCGGGACAGTTCAGCGTGGGTCATCTATATGTGCATTGCGGTAATTTTTAACGTCTCCAATACATTGGCGCTTCTTCACTAGTTGCGCGGGGCCAAGGTCTCCAATGTGTTATTCAAATCTCCTCTCCTCTCCGCTTCGAGCATCAATAAGGGTGAAAAGGGTGATTAACACAGTTGCTTGTTACCTCACTATCTTTCAGCTGTCAGTTTTGTCACTGTCACAACACATCTGTCACATTTCTTTCTGTTTCTGCCTCTTCGCGTTCACGTCGTCCTCGTCTCGTCATTTCTCAGTTTGAGTTTCGGAATTGAGTGTTTTGTGATTTAAACTATTGGCTTTTTGAACAAATACAATGGGTATCAAGGAAGCTAATATATATCTCGATAATCAACTGAACACTTATTACGCTGGACAAACTGTTAATGGCAGGATTGAATACGTGTTCGACAGTCCCAAAAAAGTTAGAGGTAAGACTCATTGAAGAAAATTATAGTTTGATGCGTATTGTATGACTCATTTAACTTGGAATCCTATTAAAGATAGGTCGATACATTAGTTACTGATATGAACCTCCTCTGTTGCAAATTGTCTATGGTACTTTAAGAATGATACAAGTGACATCTTTGTGGAAAATATCTTGATCTTAATTAACAGAAATGTAGCTCATTTATTAAGTTGAATAAAGCCTAGTTTCTGAAGGCCGTATCTTTTCATTTGTAACAATTTATTCAACTTAATTGTGACAATGTCTCATAACGAAACTGTGTCGTCGAGTTCCATCACGAGAGGTNGTCAAGGAGGCAACAGTGACTCGGTCGGCTACAGTGGCTCAGTCATGTTTCGACCTGAAGGCATAGGAATATATATTTGTCTCTTTTACCGATTCAAAGGTCTTGGTACCCGAACACGTTTAAACCAGTTTGCTCGCCGGTCAAGTGCCGTGCGGAAGGGTGAGGGAATGTTTTTTGTTTTCGCGCCCACTAAATTACATTCTAAGGTGAGTTTCGATTGTTTTCATATCTTTGTTTGTTGCTATAGGTAATAGCCGTTATATTTATCGGATAGTAGGTCTTGTATCAATTGTCTTTAATCCGAATTTTGACTAATTTGTTTTACATCTTGGTTTTTTTGATCAAATATTTACAAAATGGCGTAGAAGTACACAGTGACTCAATTTTAATACTTTATACGAATTCAATATTTTTATAACTTTAAATCGAATTTTGTTTTTTATTTACAGAATGTCTCGGAAAAAAACCGACAAAAAAATAGGGAAGAAATAAATAACGAAGAGATTGAGATGAATTAAGATCTTATAGGTAGCAATAAAAGTACTAAGAGTCGTGTTGAATTGTTGATTATAATAAGAATAGCTTGTGCAGTTTTGTTATTATTTCTAATAAAAAACTACGCGGAATGGGCATTTTCTTTTCATATAAATACTGCCGTACCACGTTAATACTGTGTACCACGGTAGTGAGTCAGTGTGTACACCTAGTAGTCCACAGTGGCTCAATTATCATTTTTTTGTTTTAGGTTCCTACTTTGACATAAGTAGTAAATAATGTAGAATCATGAGTGCTCAGTTACAGTTCAATAGTGTATCTAAAATGTGAGCAAATTTTAGGCCAATATTAAAGCGATATCTATTTTTATTAAGCTTCGAAAAAAAAGTGAGTCACTGTTGCCTCCCTCACCCTACACATAATGAGTCACATATTTATAAGCAAGATGTTTGTATTGCATAAGGTGGCTTAACAGTGTAAAACAGTCAAGTTTTGTCTTCTGAGTTTCAATCATTGTTTTGTTCCAACCGATCTAGTAATACATGTATATATTTGTATTGTATCCAAAACTAACCTCCAGCGATGAGATAGGTGAAAGATTGGCGTCCATCGACATGTTCCTCGGCCTTCACCCTCGGGTCCTGGTTCTCCTTGCGACGGTACGCCGAGAAGTCTGGCACGGCAATGTCACTGTGTGCGAATCGCACCTGAACTGGCACTGAAATTGACATGTGTTATGTAACTTCATTTTCCACCATCACAAAATTACACGCAATTAACATCATGACCCACTACCCTACACTTACCTTTGGTTCCGGCTTTGACCTTCAAGCCTTGGATTGGGAGAGCCCCGTGCAATGTCTGTACCGTCGAGGTTTTTGGTAGGGGCTTGACAACCAACTTATCGGCAGGAGTGTGCACCGCCGCCGCAATTTTAAGCCCATTTGAAACCACTGGTGACGACGCTTTGAAATAGGGAGCTAAGTGTCCAGCCCGTACAACTGAAGTCATTTTGGAAGCTTTTTAATGCGTTTTATTTAAACTTTTATCTTCAAAAGGGCTGGATCCAGCCAGATTTACGTAAAACCTTGACGTGAAACGTCAAATTTTATGTTGCAAGCTTAAAAATCAAATTTCCCCACAGGGTAATAACATTTACCGATTACCCCATAATCTGTCATAAACTTAGATTTTCTCAAGATTTGATAATGAAACTTAAGTAATGCTTCAATAAAAATCATGAAACAAATTTTATAAATTGGGAACTACGTTTCACTCTTCTGTGGCTTTTCTTGTCTCGATTTATTTCAATAAACTTTTTTGTTAACGTGTGAAAAATATTAACGATTCCAGATCATAAGTAGAGAGTCTTTAAGTCTTGAAAATTCATGTACTAAAATTTACCTTTATTATACAACTGAAGTTTTAAACTATAAGAGCACTCTAACACAAAATTTACAATACGTAGTGAAAATAAAGACAAAACGTCTCATTGGATTTGTTTCAAATTTGGGGAATGCAGTATGTATCATGTTGATGCACGCATGAGTAGAACTTTTTAAATTAAAAGGATGCTTGTTAGCGTGTAATATTGGCTTGTCTTCATAACTCTCGTTGCTTGATCCAGGCTTTTGCCTTCGCAGTTTTAATTTTTTTTTAACTGGCAATAATCGATTTACTTTAACGTTCCGTTACACGTAAACAAAAATGGAATAGAGTAATATAAAAAAAATAAAATCATTTATTTATTTTAAAATGAAAAGGTATTTGAAAATTACATGTTTTTAAAATTATATTTTTTTAAGAAATTCAATTTACGATTTGTAATGCATGATGTGCATGCATGTCGGACGTGTCTGACAAGTCAGTCAGTCAGTTTGACGTTTTCATCAACATGACGTTATCAAAAAAAGTTTGTGGAGGAAACTTTTGAATTTTTTTCAAACTATGGTGTTTATTAAATTTTAAATGGTGTTAAACAGTGATATGAACCTCCTCTGTTGCAAATTGTCTATGATACTTTAAGAATGATACAAGTGACATCTTTGTGGAAAATATCTTGATCTTAAAATAACAGAAATGTAGCTCATTTATTAAGTTGAATAAAGCCTAGTTTCTGAAGGCCGTATCTTTTCATTTGTAACAATTTATTCAAC
This sequence comes from Ostrinia furnacalis, assembly GCF_004193835.3. Taxonomy (NCBI): domain Eukaryota; kingdom Metazoa; phylum Arthropoda; class Insecta; order Lepidoptera; family Crambidae; genus Ostrinia; species Ostrinia furnacalis. Next base: position 61,811 of record NW_021137573.1, on the reverse strand, counting down.
TTAATTGTGACAATGTCTCATAACGAAACTGTGTCGTCGAGTTCCATCACGAGAGGTTCTCGTTATCTAAATCCTGAAAAATTTTCAACGGATCCAAGTACGCCCGGTGCAGAGCTCGAATGGAGTCATTGGCTGCATACATTCCAAAACTTCATATCAGAAGAGATAAGTAATGCTAGTCCTGACTTAAAATTAAAGCTACTTATCAACTATTTGGCGCCTGGAGTTTTTGCTATAATAAAAGGATGTGCCAGTTATGACGAAGCAATAGAATTACTTAAAAAAAATCATACGAGAAACCTCGGAATCGTATTCTGGCTCGGCACATCCTCTCAACAAGACAGCAAAAGCCTGAGGAATCTATACGTGATTATGTTCGTGCCTTGAAACTGTTAGCCCAAGATTGTGATTTTCACGCTGTGACTGCCGAACAAAATCAAAACGATTTCATGTGTATTGCATTCATATCGGGTATCAACTCTCAAAGAATCCGTCAAAGACTGTTGGAAAATTTGACATTGTCATTCGATGACGCACAGAACCAGGCACTGACACTTGAAACCGCCGAAAAAAGTTTGCACTCTTTCTCAATTTCATCTAATCCGACCTCATTGCTTAACGCTATACCGGTTCAACCAGAACAAGAAAAGGAGGTCGATGATAATTTAGCCGCTGTTAATTTCGGTCATAAAAAACGTCGATGTTTTTTTTGCGGTGGTAATGTACATCAACGTATAAAGTGTCCTGCGTTTCATTCGCAATGCCAATTATGCTCCAAGAAAGGACATTTTGCAAATGTATGTCGGAGCAGTGGTGGAACGAGTCCTAAAATGAATGCTGTAACTCAAGATACACCTACGGAGGCAGCGTCGGTAATTGCAGCCGCTCCAGGAAGTCTGCGAAAAGCGACTATCCCCATAACTATTAACGACTACCTTGCAGACGCACTCGTTGACACAGGAAGTTCAGTAAGCTTTATTGACAAAGGTTTGGCTGAAACATTAAAACTAAAGAAGAAACGTTGCAGTCAGTCTATTACACTAGCATCGCTAAGCCCTGTGGCTAAGCCATACCTCTATCGTAGAAGGATCGTGTTCCGTAACTTTAAAGATCGATAAACATATTTACCCGAAACGGAATTTGCTGATTGTAAACAACTTGTGTGCAGACGTCATAATTGGGCATGATATATTTCGTTAATAAATCGTTTTGATTTTGTTCGGCAGTCACAGCGTGAAAATCACAATCTTGGGCTAACAGTTTCAAGCAGGCCCGCCGCTAGCTGTTTCGTCGCCCGCGTGCAAAACCGTTTATGCCGCCCTACGACTACCTACTTAATGAGTTTTGTCAAAAAAAAGGCTAATTTAATTGATGTTTTCTCATTTTTCATGCTATGACATATTTTCTTAAACTTAATAGTCCAATCAATTGGTATTTTTTTCCTGCAAAAGGTGGAAAGTAAAATGTTTTAATGTGTATTAAGTATATTTTTATGTATGGGCTAGTTATGAAAAAAGTGTGTTTTCGAACTCGAGAGGTCAGAGCGTTAGTCACCATCTTGAGTTAAAGGGCCGAACATTAATTATTTTTTACATTTAACGCTTCAATAGTTGACTATATGAGAAAAATGTCTTTGAGAAGTATAAAGACGATAAAATTTCAATTGTTTAAGTATTTTTATTTATTCTGTACGTCGCGTTGATAAAAAGTTATACAAGGTAGAAAATTTTCATTTGCACAAAAATCATTGTAGTAGCCTCCCCATCCCTCTTGGGTAGAGGGACGGTGCACACGAGTGTGCGATAGCAGGGAGTGGTGGACGTTTCGTGTGCTACTCCCGCTCTAACCGCACTGGAGCAATGAAGGGTGCGGGAGCGACCCGCTCAATTTCCTCTCCCTTACCCAGATGGGCGCTTACCCGCTTTGATCGGGAGATGGCCAAGGAGGCTGCATTCGTATGCGATAGTCACGGACGGTGATATGGCGGCCAACCAATTAAGAAAATCGTTAATTGAGGTGTGTGATGTTAAACGAAGTAACAACCAAAATAGCTGCTATGAAATCGCTTTACATATACATGCTTATTTCTGAGGAATAAGGGGACATCGCATAGCAGCATTTCCAAGAGTTGTTGATTTGTCAATTTGATGCTCTGTCAGTCAACAATGATAAATGTCAATTGTGGTTATAGATGACCCACGCTGAACTGTCCCGCCAAACTCAATGACAGGGGGGCGCTACCATCGTTCAACTATATGGTTTCCAACATGGCAAAAATCTGAAACAGCGATCCGGTATTGACGGTGGCGCCCCACTGTCAATGTCATCGACAGGACAGTCCAGTATTTTGGAACTATACGTTTCGGTCCACGATCGCCACTTAATAGATTTCAACAATAAAAAGTATCATACAAAAATTATTTTTTTAATTAAATAAAAATGCAAGCATTATTATTTGTATATGATAAAACGAGATTTATATATAATAGAAACTAAAAATAAACTGTTCTATGTTAAGTTGATTGAGTATATTTCCATAAAAGACAATACATAACCAAACGATGCTGCGTGTAATGGATAAAAGACGTAAAGTTATCATTTGTGTAAATGAAAACATACTTTTTTTGGTAAATGTTGCCATTATGTAAACATTTGAGAGCTGCTTAGCTGATCACGGCTTCAAATCCGTTGAGTAGCTTTTGAGAATACCATTTAAAATTGAAGGATACTTAAATTTAGGAGCCCGTCAGCTGAGTGACAGATTTGAGTAGTGTTTCAGTATTCGGCCGTTAACTTCATAATCCTTTCGTTACGTGTGGGATTTTGCTACTACCATGCCAGAGGTCGCAGATTCGTTTCAAGATAATTGTTCGCGATCGCGAGTTATATAAAACCTATTTGGATATTGTGACAGTGAAAAATCATACGGCATTCTTTTGTTTTACTCTCTGTCGGTTGGATTCGATCAGTACACAAGTCTGTTGAAATTATTTCGCATTTTTACTTTAAAATATACCTGATTCCCTTCATGGTCCTGGATCGAGCCGGATAACTATTGCAATCGAGGAAGTTACANATTTTTATCTTTAGCTTCATGGTCTAGACCCACAATATGAAATTTGAAATGTGACGTGACGTCGTGACAGTGTGTGTAAACCGTGAAATGGTTAAAGTGAATCTTCACTATAAAAATATTTCGAACTAAGATTGTGCTAAGATTTCGAAGGTGTTGTTGTATTTCGATATTTTTCAACTTCCTTCCTTCTTTCCAACAAATATAATTATGTATAAATTTAATTTGTCTGAAAATGATACACAGTAAAAGTGTACTTTACTACTTTTAGGGTACTATAAATTGTCGTTTTATTACTTTTACCTACCCCTACTCTCTTCATTTTACTCAGAAAAAAAAGTACGTAGATCTACGTATTTTCTATAATATGGAAATTGTACCATTTCTACGTAATTTTCTAATCTGTCCTACGACTATTTCAAAATCCGAGTTGGCAACACTGGAGGCAATGCAGATTTTTTTTAAACAAAACACGCAACTCGCAAGGGAAACCTAACAAAACGCCTATAAGTTCTCCTTCCGTCTCTCCACTGAGCACTATGCAAAATCGTATTCAGACATTAATCTACTTTTTATGTCATTGTAGCTTGGTCTGAGCCTTGTGTACTATTTTAAAATAAAATAAGCGCGGTGTTTGGGCGCTTTATTTTACCTTTGCTTGCTAACGTTGCGCAGCACTTGGCGGCAAGTTTGAATGCGCCCACGGATGATAGGTCGTCGTCGGGTTTGACTCCAGAAGTCGAATCAATATTCAAAATACCATGAGCAGCAGAGTATGATTAAAAAACTATTTATTTCTTTAAGACTTTTATTCATTCATTCATTCATTAAGCATAATCATTTCCATCTAAATGTATGACTAGAAGTAAAAATATCACAATTTATAACATTATATTTACATACCTATATTTTAAATCAAATTCAAGCCTATGCTAAATAATAGTGTGCTTAAATAACACTACACTCATTTTATTGTGTATTTTCTGTGATAATGATAAGTTACGTTGGCAAAAGCTACGCAGTACCTACTATACTAATAATTTTAATAAATCATTACATAGTTTTAAAACATAATTTTATAAATAATGAGATATGTAACTATATCAGAGATGAAACGGATATCTGGTAACTATCCGGTAGGCCGGATATCCGGCCCTAATTTACTATCCGTCCGGATACCGGATATTAAAAAACTACGACAATAATTTCCTATTAATAAAATGAAATACATTAATCTTTGAGGTAAACATCAATAAAATGACTTATAATAATGACGGCTTTTATTTAAAGTCCAAAAAGTTACAAAAAGCCATATTAAGGGCTTTAAAAAAACTAATTTCGTTTTCTGGGCTATTCACTCTAATGACGAATACATAAATAGTAAATATGTATCTGTTAAGTCGAAATATTGCCAAATAAAATAGGCGATCTTTTGTTCACTGATGGTCTGATGTCATGATGAAACTAATTTAATTTTCACTATTCAATCACACTCACGATGGCAACCGAAATCGCCTGAATTGATCTGCCCCCTAGACAAGTGGCAAAATCTGACATTCTTTTCGGACTGATTCGATTTTAGAAAAGTGTGACTAGTCTACTAATAGATCTGATACTGATCGCGTTCGAAGCACCTGTGCGGCGCTAAACTCGTCACGACATGCAACGAGACAATGAGCCAACTATCCGGCCGCCGGATATCCGGTTATCCGGCCTAGCAGTTGCCAAACAACTATCCGTTTCATCTCTAAACTATAAATATATAAATTGACCAGCAATAATAATAACATTTTTGTGACATGATATGTAATGGTACTAGGTTACACTGAAACACTGATCATTAAAACTTAACAATAAGCCAATGTATATTACTTGTAAAATTGTATAATATTTAGTTGATAAAATACTCGCATTATTTGATAAAACGGTATGAATCGATTCTTTGTGTCAATAAAAATAATTTATACACTTAAAAAACTTACATGGTGATAGTGAGTGACTAATTTAATAAAAATATTAATAACAATTAACAATAAAAACACTAAGGGTGGGTTGTACCACCTATCTTTAACGGTAACTATGACGATAACCGGTGCTTTTTGTATGGAATTGGACAGATTTTTGACGTTGTCAAAGTTAAAGTAAGATGGGGCAACCCAGCCTAAGGACTAGCAAGATTAACAAAGAGGAACATAAGGCATGCAATGGACAAGTCAGGTAGAATAACTATATGGCTTGTCCAAAGGGCAAAGAACTAGAGGCAAGACACAACACAAGTTCGAGTGGACTTATTTAAGCAGTCTTCAGGGTGAAAAGTTACACTTAAGTACACTAATAGTAGTTATTGTATCAACTCGTAATTATTTTTATCTAAATTTCAAGCATAAATATTTTGATTGCAATGGATGCTACATGGTGGCAGGACTGGGAAATCTTGTTTCCAATCCTTAAATCATATATTTGAGTTATGACTGTTCCCTTATATTTAAAAAATATTTAAAACACCCATTATATAGTAATATTATGTATAGCATAAAAGCTTCAATCTTTTAAGTCCTGCCATTTGATACCATTAGTATTAAATGTGATACTGATAACAATATACATATGAGATTCAGCTGAGTGACTAGATTTTTGATCCTTAAATTATTGTGCTAAAGCCCCTAACTTACTCCTCAATTGAGAATCAGCTGGCAAAGCTAGAGCCCATTTTCGAAGGCCAACAAGAAGGACAGAGCTTAGTACCAAAATCGCCCCACAAATAGAAAATTTACTAGGAATCTCATTAAAGAACATAACTTGCCATAGAAATGCAAATACAATGTCTGCCGAACGGGCAATGGCCACAGGACCTGCCTGTTCCATCTGCAATGACATAGTCAACAATATCTGCCCCAAATAGCTGAACAGTGCTAAGCAAACGACTAGAAATCTTTCAGTGCCACAATTAGGCATACACAGTACACCAAAAACAAAAGAATAAAACAAAGTCTGTACTATAGCAATAGCACCAAAATTGGTCATGATTACAGAGAAATGCAATCCTTTGAGTACCCGTAACAAAACGTAGGCATTCGCCCCAAATATAGTAGACACAAATGCTGCAATAGCTCCTCTTAGGGTATTGTAGTTTTGACTGTGCTCCACGGTGGAGTCACTTCCAAATAGAAATGGCGGATGAGTGATCAAAATAACCCCAATTAACGTCAAAATGATAGAAATCGTGTTCCACATACCACAAGGCTCTTTCAAAAACACCCGTGCGAATAGAGCAACAAAAACAGGCACCGAAAAAACAATAACAGATGCATCAGCCAATGGCATGTTGCGAAATGCGTAAAAACTTAACATTAAGCCCACTGTGCCAACAACCGACCGCAGCGCGAGTAACAATCGCTTTCCAGGAGGAAACACAGGCTGTTCAGTGTAAATTACTATTGGTATTGTGGGTAACAGCACACCTATGAACCGGAACATGGCCAGCTGCATGGGGTCAATGTTAACGAGACTCTTTACGATGACCGAGCACAGTGAGAAAAACAAAGACGATAGCGTCGCCAGTATCAGGCCTAAGTACGGGCATCTTTTGATGAGCGGCCTTTTGTTCTCCAATAAGTTTGGTATCGTCTCGTCACCGCTGCCAGCTGATAGATCGACGAGATGCTGAAGCTCCAAGTGTTCCGGCATTGCCTTAACTTTCACCTGTAACATAAAACGGTGTATAAATAGTTACATCTATTTTTCGTCCCTAGAGCACTCGAGTTGCACTGTATTTCACGAACCTGAGTCTCTATTCAAATGCAATCCTAGAAATATAAAATAAAGCCAGATGCATTAGTCCATAACTGTAATTAATTTATCTTAAGTTTAGTCAAATCCTCTTGGGGTTTCTCAATTTTATTATTTTTAATCCCCGAAATACATGATAAAATTCAGATTGATTGACAGGAGGACAGATAAACGATGACATTGAAAGGACAAAGAAGGACATTGACGTATAACACGTTTTGTTTTACGCACTACACATTTCGATTTTGTCTTTTGGACTTCTAGGGGTGAAAAACATTTTTTTATAATGTTGGCAGTCACAATTTTGTCTATGATGCTTATTTGACATTGACAGGTACATCCGTTTCCGGGCGCGATCAATACGATGCATTTCCGGTCCAGTTTATTTGTTTGCGGCGCATCGTCTCGGCGCATTTTGGCTGGCGCAACGCAATTAATTTATTGATTTTACACTACTACTCGTCCATTTCATCCCTCTTGGATAAGATCAAAGTGTAGTTTTTGGTGGTTTATCATTGAGTGTTAATTCAATTTACAATTATTTTACTTCAGCCGGTGGGGTCAGGAGCAGGCAGGTATAAAAAGTTTTATTTTAATTAAAATCATGAACAATGCTAGCCCGTCTAAAATTCCATCAGTAGCAGAGCACTTTCTTAACGAATTAGAAGCTCGAATTACACTGGCCCAATCCAAACAACGTAAGTGTCTTTCTAACTCACATGTAAAATTATATTTTACAATAGTCTTCATCAAAAAATTCGTCCACAGTTACAGACGAAGACCTATTATCGATCTACTCTGTGTTCGGTCCAGTAGTACAAAGAGCTTTCGACATATTGGAAAAACAAGCCACCCTTGTAGAATACACCGCTTCCAAGTCTAGAAGTTTGATAGAAATAAAAGGAGAGAACGATCGGTGCTACAGGGTGTTCCCAAGAATAAGCTACTGCCCTTGTCAAGCTTTTAAGCACCAAGTTTTAGAGAAAAAAACCGAAGTTTTATGCAAACATGTACTAGCAGCAAGAATTGCCCAGATTCTAGGTAGGACGGTCTGCCACGAAGTAACGGTAGATCAATACTTAATGCTAGTACGTTCTATGTTTGATTCGGAGCATAATGGATGAGGGTATAGCTGATTATTACTTCACTGCATCGATGGACTCTGGGAAGACACTATGCAGTTTGTTAAAAGCTATACAATTTCAAGAGGTGAGTTCAATAAAAAACCTCTAAATCTTAAAAATATTTCTTATCAAAAAATCTGTGTGTAATAAGTTACACTTATCATTGTAAAATTAAACAATAAACTTTTAGACGGCAGTCTTTTGTGCTCTCCCGGAAGGCTTGAAGCTGACGGTAGAGGAAGGGAAATGTGTGCAGGCGTCAGCTTATGTGCCATCTGACAACTTCACAGAATACCATGTCAGAGATGATGTGGATGTCATGTTTAAGGTAATTATTAAGATTTTTGCATTTAACCGATTGAGTCCCAGACGGCATTAATTAATGTCATAACAATTGATTTATCTATTGTGTCTAGATTCGCGGAGCTTGAAGGATTAAGAGATAATCTCTGAGGCATTCAAGTGTTACAATTCACACAATCATCCAAGGCATTAGAAATTCAAGTTTCTTCTGGAATTAAACTACCCAGGGTCACCAACTTCTGCTTAAGAAATATTTCTCACCATTGCAGATTAGCATAGCAGTATTGTCTGAGTGCCTAAACATATTTGGGTCGGGGGAAGAGTCTAGCCTGAAAATGTACTATCGTGGCGAAGGGTCTCCATTATTATTAGTGTAAGTGGGCTCTTTTAATATGGGGTATTTCATGAGTTACTATGAAAACGGTGGTGGGTAAATTATGGTGCTTCTATTGCGATAAAAACTGCCATATTTATACAGGGCAAACCTCAAGCAAAAGCTAAATTGTTAATTACAGAACTGCTTCTCTAGTTTTAACCCGTGTAACCCTAAGCGGTCGCATGAGACCATGGTAATGGTTGATTTCTTTTCTGGGTTCACTTTTACTTGGAGCGCTATGTAGCTTTATTTGACTCATACAAACATAATTTCAGAGAGAAAAAATCCTGGCCAAAACCTGAATAATCGGCCAACCTTTTCCAGACGGCGATGCCGAAGCCTTAAAAATCAATACAGATTCAGTTTAAAATTAGCTGCAAGCTATTATTAATTCTACAATATTGATTGCGCCGTTCTGCGCAAGTCCTCTTTCCACTTCCATTGCGCAGCGCGACACCACCCTACCGCCCTTTTGCTCATGCGTACTAACGCCTTGCTGGAAATCTTTGTGCCCATTTCTGCTGAATCATCTTTGAGTTTCACTGCGCGCTTCTGCTCATGCGTATCAGTTCAATACCGCCCTGCTAGAATCCTTTGTGCTCATTTTTGCTGAATCATCATTGAGTTTCGCTGAAGTGGTTGTCGATTCGCAACGACGTTGTTTCGTGATTGAGATAAACGTGTAAATTCGTCATACATTTGAAAATAAATAGGGCGTTGCATAATCGTCACATTTGCTTTCAATATGAAACATTTCCTCCAAATAACTTTCAATGGAATTGGAACTTAGAGGTGCGATGAATCAAATATAACCCGAGCACCTTTTTTTAACATAAATGATTTAAAACCATAATTTTATCACCAGTCTGCAGCCGCAGTCAGTTCACAACGTGATGACGGACTGCGAAATCGCCACCCAAACGGCTGACTCGGTCCTAGAACTTCGGGATTCAGACTCTGCAGAAGCTGCGAAGTTGGTGCTAAAGGCTGCAGCATTCTTGGGCCTGCTTGCTGATCTGGAGCGGGCCTGTGACGTCATAGAACTCAACCTGTCTCCGGAGCACCCCAACGTCAGCATTGTTACTTATGGGATGCAGGTAAGAACCATTATCGGTTACAGGCAGTTCGAGAAATGGATTTTAGCTTCTATGTTACATCATATTATGTTTTTTTTTCTTTTCTCTGTGCTTCATCTGCAATCAGTCGCCCGACTATGAGCGGATGAGTTGTAGTGTATAATGTAACCAGATTTTATCCCATAGTTTATTCATATCCATTGTGGCTTTCTTTGAGTAAAAGGTTACTTTTAGGTTTTTATCACTGAAGTAAGAAGAATGGAGAAGGGTCGATTTTGCCCCTTCCATTTCCTAGGAGTCCTAGTATTTGAACACATAGGGCTCCTGGGAAATGGATAGAGTAAGACGTCCCTATGCAGCATTAGAGAAGATGATGGCGGCAATTGAAGACAGAAAAGATGTCATGGTAAGAAAGAAGATTGAAGACTTTGTCCCATTGTATGTCTATTGTCTACTTTAATATAGGTACCTTTTCTTTTTAAAAACTTATTGACTTTTGTATAATTATTATTGTATTAACATTGTAGTTTTACCTGTTACTTACCGAAGTATGTTTAACAGGACAGGTCGTGCATCGACATGCCGAAGTCTTCCGACATGGTGCAGAGCTTCAGCTGTGAGGCGCCGGTCACGCTGCGCTACCAGCTTCCCCACCTTCGGCTCATCATGAAGGCGCTGGCTATATCCACCAAGGTAAGTCATAAAACGTTTCATTTCAGCCGGACAGAAATTGAAATGAAGAATTTTAATTTCTGTGACGGGTCTGGGTGTTTTCTATGTATAATATGTATTTACAAAAAAAAAAAAGTATTTAAGTATGTTTATCCCGTCGTCTAGTACCCATAGTACAAGCTTTGCTTAGTTTGGGACTAGAGGCGCAGTGTAAAATGTCCAAGGATATATTATATATGTATATTTATTATTAAATGACTTCAAAGCAGTAGAGGATTTACAGTTTGGCCGCCCGTATGCTAGGGTGGGGTTGGATCTTTATTTAACTTTTATCTTCTGAAATCCGTCCGTCTTCCACTAGTTGGACCGTCGGTCCAACTAGTGGAAGGCCACACTACTGCCTCGGGAGCTGGGCTCGCCCAGTCTGGACGCGGTTTTACGCCTGCCCTACTTTATACTTCTTGATAACGATCAAACCATCTATTTATTTGATCTCAATTCCAAAATAATTATGATCAACTAAGGGCGCTGTCATCGCGCACACAGTGAATTAACGTTATATAGGGTAAACCGTATAGCTATTGCCCACTTAAAGATTTCAAAAACATTGAGATGAAAAATTAAAGAAAGTATTTTAATTATGGACCATTTATGACATTTTTNATTTGAACACATAGGGCTCCTGGGAAATGGATAGAGTAAGACGTGCCTCTGCAGCATTAGAGAAGATGATGGCGGCATCAATTGAAGACAGAAAAGATGTCATGGTAAGAAAGAAGATTGAAGATTTTGTCCCATTGTATGTCTATTGTCTACTTTAATAATAGGTACCTTTTCTTTTTAAAAACTTATTGACTTTTGTACAATTATTATTGTATTAACATTGTAGTTTTACCTGTTACTTACTGAAGTATGTTTAACAGGACAGGTCGTGCATCGACATGCCGAAGTCTTCCGACATGGTACAGAGCTTCAGCTGCGAGGCGCCGGTCACGCTGCGCTACCAGCTTCCCCACCTTCGGCTCATCATGAAGGCCCTGGCTATATCCACCAAGGTAATTCATAAATAAAGGTTTTGTTTCAGCCAAATGACTTCAAAGCAGTGGCGGATTTACAGTTTTGCCGCCCGTAGGCTAGGGTGGGGTTGGATCTTTATCTTTTAACTTTTATCTTCTGAAATCGAGTAAGCGTCATCTGAAATCTGCCGCCCCTAGGCCGCGGCCTATACGGCCTATTGACAAATCCAGGACTGCTTCAAAGACAAATATTCATAATTTCCGCAACGACTGGTCCTGCGTTGCCCGCATCCAGGTACTTCCTGCGACTTTCACCAGACCGTCGGTCCAACTAGTGGAAGGCCACACTACTGCCTCGGGAGCTGGGTTCGCCCAATCTGGACGCTGTTTTACGTCTGCCCTATTTTATACTTCTTGATAAGGATCAAACCATCTATTTATTTGATCTCAATTCCAAAATAATTATAGTCAACTAAGGGCGCTGTCATCGCGCACACAGTGAATTAACGTTATATATAGTAATTTAATTTAATGTCATTTATTTACAGGTGGTGTTACGGTGCAGCGCGAACGGACTTTTACTTCTTCAACTTAAATTGGAAAAAGAAGATCAGAGACAGATGTTTTCAGAGTTCTACATTGTGCCCCTACTTGACGATTGACTTGATGATTACACAATAACAGTCTGTCTATAAAATGTAAGAAAAAAACGTGTGTACAACTGATAAGGTGCAGAAGTTTTGTCTCGTTTTGTCCTAATAAAGACATGCTGTTATACAATTTCCTAAAGGATGTTTGAAAAACATTTTATATGCATTGTTAAGATTAATATTGTGATAAGTAAAATGTTTTCTATTTTGTAAAAGCAACAAACGTTTTTTATTAAGGTCTTAAAGACTGATAAATAAAATAATTTCATACAAAATATATGTTTTATTCACTTTCCAAATGACATACAATATGCAAGGAATGTACCTGATAATAAATAACATATTACCTAAAATAATGTAGACAAACATCAATGATCACTGTAAATATAGATAGAAAAGTGACACGGATTACTTTTGAAAACTTCACGAAAACATGACTTGCTAAAAGTAAATGGGCATTTACAGAAGTTTAAATACACAAGTTTATATATTCAATATACAACGGTAGCCCATAGTCTCGAGTCTATAATGAACGTAGCTAGTTTTTATAGCGTTAATTATTATTAAAACACCAATATAGAGCATGACGCAGAGTAGAAAACATTCACGCAGTCAAACCAATAAACATACTTTTTTACCTTTATCCTAAATCCGTCATTACATAGTTCAAACATTTATGTTATAAATTATTTGATTTTAAACTTTCCTTTCTAATACAGTGATTTTATCTTAATTTTTTCTATTACAACATACTAAAACAATTTTTGTGAGCTAAGTAGGTAGTTTTTTGTGAACTGTCCTTTGATTAACTTCATTTCGTAATTTTCTTCTTTTAATACACACAAAATACTTAAACTTTTCAATTCATCAATTCCAACAACATTTAAGTACAATTAATTTACTTTTACAATAATCGCTCATATTTAAATACGTTGTTAGTATAAAAGTCCGGCTCGAAGGACCAAAAATGTCCTCGAATCGTTATATCTTTACAATTTTCTAACATTTGATTAAACGTGTCCATTTATTTCGATTTACATTAAATTTTCCATTTAACAGTCTGCCATTGCATCCATCCTTTTTTATCTACCTAGCCTAAATGTAAGATAAACCTTAATTTACCAGTACATTGATACAGTATGCTACGTGATATACATAGAACTAGCCCCTGTATGCTAAATTAAGATAGGTACAGTATGACTAGAGTTTTGAAGCTCCTTATTTTGAACACAACTAAGTATTTTTCAGTCAGTTATACGCGTTTCGTCTTAAGAATGTTTAAAATAAGGAGCTTACATGCATCAGCTATATTTTTATATTGTCATTCATACATTATGATATTTTTGCTGCGTTGTATAAGTTCTACCCACTTTAATATTCGTAGCAAAATGTTATTTTACACTTAATATTTATATTAATTAAATCATCCCTTTAGGGTTTTTAAATGAATGAAATAATTTGATGACACGAATTTTAATTGTTAAGCCTTGAATATACATCGCGTAATTAGTCCATACAAGGCTATAAAAGTGCTAAGCAACTTTTAAAATTAAACAATCAATCAGTATACAGGGTGTTAGGTAAATGGGTATATGAGCCGACACTAGCCCATGTCGTGCCCATGTTAACATGGTCATATAAATGGTATGGTGAAGTCAGAAAATTGATATCTTCAATTTAATTATTTAAATTTTCATACACATCGGATTTTATAAAATTTAATTTGTATGAAAATAAAAAAATGATGATATCAAATTTCTGACTTCACCATACCATTTATATGACCATGTTAACATGGGCTAGTGTCGGCTCATATACCCATTTACCTAACACTCTGTATAAGCAAATAAATAGGTAGACCGTATGTGCTACAACATTTACTATGTTCAAGGCTAAAGTCGGTGACACAAATTGGCGAATATTTTGATAACTGGAAAGTATGTCAAGAATAAGTAAATAAGTTAAATAAATACGTTTACTTATGACTACCATCAATAAATTACGTATAACATAGACAAATTTGGCTAAGCCTTATAACTAAGCATTCTTTTACACATTCTTGATTTAACTACTTATGTACCTTTTTGCTAATCAATCGCACACACTGTATTGCACAAACAAAAATTGCTAATTAAATAAATAATACAAACATCGAATTATACACATTATATTTTATAGGGCTTGTCAGGTGACAAAAAATTTCACTACCTACTAATCAAGTAGGATTATAATTATACAGCTACAACGGTGTAGCTGCGTACTGCACCATTTATCATGGTTATAATTCAGTAAGTAACTTGGCATAGGGATTTGTTTTATATTTACAAATAATCAAGATAGTATAAAAATTATATTGTAGGTGGGTTACAACAGGTAATTTCAAAATGAATAGAAAAGTATACACTTTGATCATACGAACGGATAATAAAGAACAAAAAATTATAGCCCAGGAACCCATTAAGTCGAAGAAATAAGATTTTGGATAGTTATGACATCCCATTCCGAGCGCAAATACCATGTACACAGATTATGGTGGTAACTGGTGTGTCAACTGTCAACAAGCCGTACATAGAAGTCTGGAAAGTTAGGCTGGCTCGTGGCAGTTAGGCTGGGTTGCACCATCTTACTTTAACTTTGACAAAAGTAAAAAATCTGTCAAATTCCATACAAAAACACCGGTTATCGTTAAAGTTACGGTCAAAGTTAGGTGGTGCAACTCAGCCTTAGAAGGGTTTCGTAATGATCTGTAGGGCCCAGAACAGACGGTGAAACGCAACTGCAACGAAACTGCAACTGCTAGTTACTTTTGAGTTGCATCTAAGTTTCTGCCATAGCGTCCATTGAGAGACCACACATGACGCGACCAGTTTGAAACTTTCAGTTTCATTCATAAGAATCATCAGAAAGTTGCAGTTTCGTTGCAGTTGCGTTTCACCGTCTGTTCTGGGCTATGTTAGTTTGACGGGACCGCCTCGTGTAGAAGATTTGTCTTTTGTTGAAGGTCTGTCTCGTATGGAAGGTCTGTTCCGGGCGATTCCGACGTCATCACACCCTATCCGGCCTACCAGTGGCGCAGCACGCAGCTTTGACCGCGGCCCACGGCTACACGAAGCTGTATTGGTTATCCACGGCCCGAGTGTCGTGAGGAGCGCCGCTGGCTTGAAGAAGCGCTTCCAACTCCGCTCGGCGCATACGCACGTCACTCCCGTGGGTCACGTTCAGCTGAAATCATGGGGTTTATATGATTAAAAAAAAACGTATATTATAAGTGATCAGGCGGGCTAGGGTGCGCACCCATGATCAAATATTATCGACCATTTTAGACGACAAATGTATGGGCTTATCGATCAAAGACCGTTCATTATGGAAAACCTTGGGGGAGGCCTTTGTCCAGCAGTGGACGTTATTTGGCTAAAATGATGATTGTTCAAAATTGATAAAATACCTCGATAAAAGTTTATCGGCATCCTAGGCTTGCTGGAGAAATGACTTTAGAGGCAAAATATTTACAACAAAAAATACAAGAATGGACTGAGAGATTACACCAATTTGCGCCACAGTAGAGTTAGGTCCGTGGTTAGGTCCTATCACACTTTTTTTGACCATCCACATAACATTTATTTAATATGAATAACTAAAAATTAAATATAATCACATTAATGCAAACTAAACTAAATGTAACATTGATGCAACAAATACGAAACAAAACTAAAATAGCGTGAAAAAANAAGTGATGTATTATGTAGCTACTATGCGTATACTACTTTTAAACTTACTTATTTTATTCTTCACTTTTTAAGGTTTTGAATAATTTAGTCCTAGTCCTAGAACCTACCCGAACAAAAGAGTAGAATCTACCAAAATGAGGAAATAACGATTTTAGACATTAAAATCTCGGAGATATGGTTGCATTTTTGGCGTTTCTTTTCGTGGCGCTTCTACTTCATCTATGGTTTACAAGTTTTTGCGTTCCATTAGACGAAATATTTATTTTTTGTTTACTAAAACTCATGAAAAACTCTAAAAACTCTACTTTACTCAATTGCCGTATATTTTGATACGGTAATCAAAGTGCTGCCGTATACCGTATTTATGGTGCCTAAGATGCGTGAATGCCGTATATTACGGCAATTGCCGTATCCAGAACAACACTGCGCGCCGCGCGGCCAGGCCGGCCGGTCGAGCGTTGCCACACGTTGCCAGCTCTCCGCTCGACCCGCTCTCCCGCAAAATGTTTACGCGCTAAGCGCGGTAACCACACTACGTTATTAATTGGTTAGGAAAAAAATAGTTGATGTTAAAATTTGACCTACCTATTTTTTATTAAAAATGTCATCTATAAACGATACCTAATGTCAGGAAAAAATTTGGATACTGATACAAAAGTCACCCTGTATAGGGCTTGTCAGGTGACAAAAAATTGCACTACCTACTAATCAAGTAGGATATTTAATACAGCTTCAACGGTGTAGCTGCGTATTGCACCGTTTATCATTGTTGAGAATTCAGTAGGTAACTTGGCGTAGGGATTTGTTTTATATTTACAAATAATCAAGATAGTATAAAAATTATATTGTAGGTGGGTACAGCAGGAAAGTTCAAAATGAATAGAAAAGTATACACTTTGATCATACGAACGGATAATAAAGAACAGAAAATTATAGCCCAGAAACCCATTAAGTCGAAGAAATAAGATTTTGGATAGTTATGACATCCCATTCCGAGCGCAAATACCATCTGGAAAGGGGCGTGGCAGTTAGGCTGGGTTGCACCATCTTACTTTAACTTTGACAAAAGCAAAAAAAACTGTCAAATTCCATACAAAAACACCGGTTATCGTTAAAGTTACGGTCAAAGTTAGGTGGTGCAACTCAGCCTTAGAAGGGTTTTGTAATTATCTGTAAGGCCCAGAACAGACGGTGAAACGCAACTGCAACGAAACTGCAACTGCTAGTTACTTTTGAGTTGCATCTAAGTTTCTGCCATAGCGTCCATTGAGAGACCACACATGACGCGACCAGTTTGAAACTTTCAGTTTCATTCATAAGAATCATCAGAAAGTTGCAGTTTCGTTGCAGTTGCGTTTCACCGTCTGTTCTGGGCTATGTTAGTTTGACGGGACCGCCTCGTGTAGAAGATTTGTCTCTTGTTGAAGGTCTGTCTCATATGGAAAGTCTGTTCCGGGCGATTCCGACGTCATCACACCCTATCTGACCTACCAGTGGCGCAGCACGCAGCTTTAACCGCAGCCCACGGCTACACGAAGCTGTATTGGTTATCCACGGCCCGAGTGTCGTGAGGGGCGCCACTGGCTTGCAGAAGCGCTTCCAACTCCGCTCGGCGCATACGCACGTCACTGCCGTGGGTCACGTTCAGCTGAAATCATGGGGTTTATATGATTAAAACAACGTATATAAAAAAGTGATCAGTATTGTGGTAAAATACCTGCCTTGTTTGTTATGCATAAAAAAGTAGGCCTAGGATGCGCGCTCGATAAGCGGTTATCGCGCCATTTTATCGATTTTACGCGATAAGCTCATACATTTGTCGTATGTCGTCTATAATCATCGATAAGATTTTATCACGGTGCGCATCTTAGCCCGGCTGGACAGATTATTCGGGGACAAAATATTACAACAACAAAAACTAATACAAGAGTGGACTGAGAGATTACACCAATTTGCCACAGTGGCAGAGTTAGGTCCTGTCACTCATTAGTGGAAGACAGTGATGTTAACTGAAGCGGTAGGAGAATAGTAGATTAAGGATAAAAAAATACAGGAACGAATTCAATTTGCTGACTCTCTTTAACCATCCACAATAGATTTATTTAATACGAATAACTAAAAATTAAATATAATCACATTAATGCAAACTAAACTAAATGTAACATTGATGCAACAAATACGAAACAAAACTAAAATAGCGTGTAAAAAAAGACACTTACCACAAACGATGTGCAAATTCAAAAACTGGCAAAGGAAATAAAAAAACATACAGCAAATAAAAAGTCAAGCCATTCCATACCATAAGTTTAATATGTAATAAAATTTACAACCAAGGTATTATTTTAAAGCTCGGAAGAACATGATTGTGATCTGTACAGACATACAAACATACATTTAAAAAATTCCAATAGAATGATGCAAACTATATTTTATACTCATAAGAAATCAAATTATTAAATAAACTCATTATCTAGCTAGGCCGATTAATACACATACAAAAATTTATACATTTTCATTATACAATAAGTTATCAAAACTGTACAAGCATCATACTATTTAGAATAAATATTATAAAACATACTTTGTTAGTAGGTACACTTTATTAACAGTCAACATAATAAAATCATATTATTATTATGACATTATATTTTATAGAAAACAATAAGTATAGTTAATTTAATGTTTCATTTAAGATACTTAAATAATATTTTCAAAATAATAATATGAATACATTCCCATTGAACAAAATCAGTCTAAAACTACATACATGGCGATGCTTTCAATTAAATAAAACAATATATCGATAAAATGCAAAAAAAAGTTAAATAAAACTAATTCTACATGAGACTATGGTTAACCTATACATGTAATAGTAACATTATATCTTTTGTCGATAATGATGCAGTTAAAATCCCTAATATGTGTTCCGTAAGTCATAGATAATCCTATTTTATAAAGGTGTCTAGTTTTCAAGGCTATAAAATTTTTGGTGCAAAATGTACCTTAAAATATACAATTTGTCAGCCAACAGTTAAAGGTGTGTTTCCACTAGGAAACAACACGTGACTGTTGTATGTTGCATGATTTAGTTAGTTGACACCACAAAAACTGTGACATTATTCATATTTCAATAAAACACAAAATAATAACTTTACAATTTTATCAATATTGTAATGTATTCAAGTATAAAATATTTTTATATAAGATATTCCATTTGTGTCACGTTACATGAATAAAATCAACAAAAACGTATTGAAACTATGTATTTTTAAAATATTTAAATATGTTTGTGCATTCAAAATCAAGAAAACTGGTGTTTGAAAGCTCATAAATTAATAGGCAGTGAAAATATAAATATTTTGATTACTTTCACGATGAAAAATTTTACCTTGATAGGCCAGATTACGGTATACAATATTCCCAATATTTATTAATAAAAAATCAGATCTACATTAAACAAAATTCTAACAATCTTTTAAAAAAATAGAATGATTTTTTGTTATGTATTAAAACATTGCAAAACACATTACACCAAATAAAAACGATAAAAACAAATTAAAATCGTGCAACAAGCATATAAAGCTAAGTGGATGATATAAACAATAAATAAATTCTTAAGAATTTCTTTTCGTTTCTTCATTCCTTGTTTTGAGAATATTTATTATACTGAACTTTTACGCCTGTAGTCACAAACATTACTATGAGGTCTCACAGTGCGCGTGGACGCACAGGGTCACGCGCGAACCAATCACAGAGCTCTATTCAACGCTGTGCGTTCGAATTGCTGCTTCACGTAAGCAAGCATCGTTTGTGAATACGGGTGTTAGTAAAATATCAAGACAGATAAAATATAATTCAAGTAAATGACACTTGGTACTTTGAAAAATCTACTTATATTTAAATGGCAGTTGGGAAGTAAGAACACTTATCTACTAGTAGCCTGTAAGACTAAACTTGAGTTGCATTGTTACTAAAATTATAAAACTATTTCTTAGGAGATGTCATATTGGGACAAAATTTCAAGTTATTTATAATTTTCAAATTGGGACAAAATGTTTTAAAAATCAACTAATGCTTAATTTCATTTGTTCGCTTCAATTCTCAAAATGAATAGGTATGCCGTTAATATTGGTCTCAAAGCTTTAAAACGAATAATTAAAATATTAGATACCTAAATAATTTGTAGTTTGACGTCCAACTAAATTATATTTACAAAAGAAAAGAATAAGATAAATAATTGTTTTTTTTTCTCGAATAAGACTTTTTAGCCACGGTGTAATCATTATAGTTCTAGGACTCAAAAATTAGGAGGGGGTTAGCAAAAATTACACTAAAAGCTGACAACTATATGCTACAACATTAAAAATGCACATTCCACTTAGTTTGATCAGTACTATCACAGAATGCGTGTTTTATTGAACCAATATAATTTTAGAGGTTGGCACTGAACGTATAAAATTTGTGATCTTTTTAAAATACACAGACCATTGAGCACGGTATTGCATAAGCCTTGGTCAAACAGGTAGCGTTCCTAGCGTATCATGACGTCACGAAACAACAGCGTAACGTCAAGTGGCGACGTTATAGCGTTACGTCACGAGACAGGGCTATAGCTTAGCGTCAGGTGGCGCTAGTGTGCCGTGAAACTGCGCTATCTTAGGAACGCATTGTGTTTAAGAAGGCTTGTTTGTATAAATATGAATCATACAAATATCGTAGAGCGCCTTTTTGTCTTAATAAAGGGCATATATTTTAAACATTGGTAAATGCTTTTAGTAAGTCCAGTGGTTAGTGAAGTCCATTTATAAAATTATATACAATTAAGTTTGTAAGTATAGTCTTGCTAGGAACATTCGGTGGGACTTTAATGCCTCTTTGAATTTACAGAGAAATATAAATTGAAGAATATGATTAATATCCACTTTCAAGACTAAATAATATAATAGCTCAAGGAGCTACAATATTCAAAATATTTAATATAAGATTTTATTTTCTTCCTAAATATTGAGTTATGTAGGATTTTACAATAAATCTTATTAGGTAATACTAGCTTTCCGCCCGCTGCTTCGCCCGCGTGGTATTTTATCTGTCAAAATGAAAAACCTGGATAAAAACTATCCTATGTCCTTTCCCGGGACTCAAACTATCTCTACGCCAAATTTCATCAAAATCGGTTCAGTGGTTTAGGCGTGAAAGCAAGACAGACAGACAGAGTTACTTTCGCATTTATAATACATATTAGTATAGATTTATGTGACATTTTATAAGTGTCTTATGAAGTTATGATGACTGGGCAGTAGTTTCAACGAATGGTTTCAATCTAAAAGTTAAAATAACAGTAACTGAAAAAACTGTGATAATTGAAAACAAAATGTTTTACGAACATTCATACAGATACAAACTACTATTTAAAGTAAAGCTTGAGCAATAAATACGAAGTACATAAACATAATGAAATCTCATTACATACAAGCGACACTTCTAGTACGATTGTGGATGTTCTCGATTGCTTTTGACGAATTGCGAGATATCCAATATAATTTGGATATACATAATACCCTACAAGTTTTCTAAAATCTGATATTTAATGTATGTTAATGACACCTGTTTCTTTTAAGGTCCCGAAACAAAAATATTGACTTGTCTAGCGATGTGTGTCTGATGTCGTTAAGACGCATACATAAGTATTCTGTTCTGTTTAGGTTAGCGATATTGAAACTGAATCTAAATACACTAAAACAACATTTCGCCTTTCAAACCTAAAAGTAACGAGCACACCTTGAGTTCCAAAATAATCGATTAAATGTCTCACAATCATAAGACAATCGACTACACCAAGAAAATTACAATATTACGTCAAAACCGGTTTATTCTCAGTGAAAAAAGCGTTTGATTTACACCATCAAATTACTTTTCTAAGCCATAAACGACTTGTTTCGGTGAAAAGAGCGTTCGATTTACGTAATTTCCTTTTGTAACGATTTCAAACCGAGCACAATCACATCTCGCGTCCAAAAACAATCGATAAAACTTCCCACAATCGCCTACGCATTCGAAAACAATCGAGCATCGCGCGCCTAGTCTCTCACTTGTTGGCGGCCCGCGTCCTGGCACGTACTTGGTCAGCGTGACGTCAGCAGCGCCGCCCGACTCCAGCGGTATGAAGTAACTCGAGATATTGTCCCGATTCAAAATAACAAGTCTTTTGAGTAATCAAACCAGAGAAGACGATATAAATCGATCATACTTGACGAAAGAAAAATCGAATAACAATATCGAACGAATTGTCAAATAAGACTCTGACTTAGCAAATGTTTGCTAATGCAACCTGACACGCAAACATTTTTGTGGTATACGCCAAAAGAGGTCATTTTCTGTGAAAAGAGCGCGCAATTTACGGTATCGCTATCTACCAAGATCTCAAAACCGAGCACAATGACGTCTCACGTCCAAAAGCAATCGATAAAACATCTCACAATCGTAAAACAATCGACTACGCATCTCGCATTCTAAAAACAATCGAGCATCGCGCGCCTAGTCTCTCACTTGTTGGCGGCCCGCGTCCTGGCACACGACGTACTCGGTCAGCGTGACGTCAGCAGCGCCGCCCGACTCGAGCGGGATCGGGTGGGCTCGGAAGTGTTCGAGCATGTCGTGAACGTTCGGGAACCAGAGGTGCTGGACCCGACACTGGCCCGAGTCACTGAGCGTCATGCGGAGATGTTTCGCGCGGCCCTGGAAATAAAAGGGTTGTAGTTAGAAAGAAAGAAAACACTATTGACAGGATATGAGAGACGCAGGAGGATTCTCTATGACGCAAATGGTGGATTTGGCCTACACTCACAATGAAAAGGCGGGTTGGGAGTAGGGTTTCTGCTCGAGCTTTCTCGAACTCGAGAAAACTCGAGAAATTTGGCTTCATTCGAGACGAGAAAAAAATTACCGGAGCTCGAGAATTCTCGAGTTTCGATTTTGAAGCTTTAATATTCTTGAAAGCCTATTTTCTTAGACAAAAGTAAGTTTTTAATTATTTAATAGGTCAACGTTGCTTTTAGACTGGCATAGTCTTTCCTTTTTTATTGCAAGCTTTTTATTATTATTACAAGCTTTATATTGACTTCACTTGTTAGTAGGTATGTGTGCGACAAATCTTGCAACTGAAATTAAGACCAGTTCTCCTCAACCGATTGAGTTGAAATTTGGTATACTTATGTAAGTACGATGACAATGCAATGTTGTGGTACCATTGAGCTGGTCTGATGATGGAGTCAGGAGGTAGCCATAGGAACTCCTAAACGAAACGGCAGAATCGCATCGAATTTGGGTTCGTTGGATTTGTCTTTTTGAGCACTTTAGTGATAGATGATGTCCAGGGTTATGATGATGGAGTCAGACGGTGACCATAGGAACTCATAAACGAAACGGCGGAAACTTATCGAGTATGGGTTTATTTGATTCGTCTTCCCGAGCACTTTGGTGCTAACTGATGACCAGGGTCCGAAAGAGTGTAAAATAAAATTATAATAAAAAAAAAACTTTTTTTAAAAACAAGCTTTATTCTGAAATGCAGTTGTACTAAAATGAAAAAAATAATTGTATGCTTATGTTCAAGTAATTTCAAAAGCTTGAAGCGCAAACAGAAAAAAGAGGAATAAATACCATGCGCGATTATTTTTTTCATTTTAGTACAACTGCATTTCAGAATAAAGCTTGTTTTTAAAAAAGTTTTTTTTTATTATTATAATTTTTTTAACTGATTTGATTTGCAAGTAATGATCTCAATCGAAACTAAGTAATAATGTTCACCAACGATTATGATATATTTATTATGATATGCTTAACTCTGACTGATTTAAAGACTGAAAATCTTGTTAACTAGACAGTTACCTTACCTAACAGACGTTAGGTTAGGTACTCGTGCCTCCTCGAAAAGTTTATTCAAGTTGTTATCTGTAAGAAATTAAAAAAAATATTAAAAAGTTTTTTTTGCTCATAAAAAAACTATTTGTCGTAATTTTGCTATTTAGTGTGTGTGTTCTTTAGAAAACAAGTGATTCAATTGTAGCTCCAGATTTTTATTGTTATTTATCCTTAAAGTACACGCCACTTTATGACTTTTGTTATGATTATAAATATTAATTATGAAAGAAGATTCTATTTTTTGTTTCTTTCCTTACCAAAATAAGTGGTACTAAATTCTAATATTGATTGTTGTGCATAAAAGTAGGTATGTTAGATTAAAAAAACCTGTTTTTATTAAATTTCAACCGATTTCAGCAGTTTTCATTAAAAGACTCGAGACCCGAGAAAACTCGAGACTTTGGCCTCGAGAATTCTCGAAACTCGAGAAAAAAAATAAGTCGAGAAATCAGAAACCCTAGTTGGGAGCCTCTCCAAGCTTTGCTGGTAGCCAGTTGTTATTCTAAACATAATAATAAACATACTACGGACAGATGTTTTAAAAGATTATTTATAATTTTGTTTTTCATCTGTCATCTGCTTGTACTGGAGGGATTCGATACTTGAACTCCTCCTATGTTCTTTTCCTGGCTACATAGAGCTGCACAGAAGCTACAACTTCTCCAATGCAATAACATAGGAGTTACACTCTGGCTACAAAGGAGTTCAGAAGTTACAGCGGTAGTGCCATGCCGCGCCGCTATGCCAACAGAAACTCACTTGGAAGTTGAAGGTCAGCACATACTCCTCCCAGCGTACGCCTGTTCTGTGGGAAAGGTCAGAATAGCCTCGCTATGCCTACAAACTTACTTGGAAGTTGAAGGTGAGCACATATTCCCCTCGGCGCGTCTCGCTCTGGTTTAGACCTAGGTTACATTAGGCCTACATTCCCTTTGAAGTCCACGCGAGGGGGCTTATGCTGGTTGCTGGTGTCTGATGATCCTTAACTTCGAGCTACTCCTATGTTCTTCTCGTCCAGGCTACACAGGAGTTACAGCGGTGGGAACGAGAGGTGTTCTTGTGGAAGAATGAGGAGATCCTTAAACGTACTACTTGCTGACGTAGCCCGACGGATTAGCAGCTGAAATGGCTTTGGAAAGGGCACAAATCATGAACTGACGGCCGATAGGCCGGAAAGTTCTGGAGTGGAAGCCACTTACTAGCAAGCGCAGCGAAGGCTGCGTAGGTGGACAGAAGTTCTCATAAAGGTAGCTGGAAAGGTGACGGATAATCTGGAAGTCATTGGGGGAGGCTTATGTGCAGCAGTGGCCGTCCTATGGCTGAAATGATGATCATCATANCCACCTCTACTACTTATTTCAAGAAAAATGATGCTGTTTTTCATAAACTTATGTTTTGTAAAAACGAATTGAATGTCATGGCGAGAGTTGTGATAAATGCAGAGGATATCTTAAGTTATGATACGTATTATTTATTTTATTTTACTCAGCCAAGGGTCTCAGTGAAAATGTAAGAAGTGTGTTCGGGTTTTCTCGTGAGATGTTTTAAATAAAATTCGATTTAGTATTTTGGAGACTTTCGCTCAAGCAGAAAATTTGCAAGCGTAGCTTTATGAATGCATCACATCCAGTCGTATACTATGAAGATCGCTTTATAAGTAAATGTTGCTGTATTTTGGTGCAATTTGGACACTGTTTTTCTTCGAAAAGATATTGCATTGCATTAAGGATAGTGGTTAGAATATATCAATTTTAAAGTCTGTCCTTGCACAAAATTGTGAAATACTTACTTAGTTTATTTATTTACTATTTTCAAAATAATAAATACTATTCCTATAAAATTTTACTCGGCACGCTATGTCAATTGTCTAAGCTAATTCCATGTCTTTAATGGCAAAAATCTAAATAGACCCTACGCCAAAATAGCTCATGATAGGGCAATAACAAAACAAGCATTATTTTCAGAAACTCCTGAGAGAAAAATCGTGTCTACATCTATCGAACACATGTGACAGTTTTACTATTCATATCGGCCAAAATCTATCGTAAATCTGAGATCCTTGGCCTACATGTGATATACCATTGGCAAAATTGCCGCTTGATATTCTTCCAGGAAACCTTAGTACTCCAAGTGGTCTTTAGTGGGGGAACTAGAATTTTATCGAAGTATACGAGCTCTTGCCGTTGCCCGAGGGTCGTAAAAATAACAGTCAATAAATACGGATAATGTGCGTTGGGCATCGTCAAGAATCGATTACCTTGTTGGAATTGAGTCGTTATCTTTGTATCTGGCGACTGGGCTTTGAACGGTTGGAAGTCCAGGAATGGCCCTAATTTCTAAACGCGGGAAGTTCTGAGATTGGCAATAAAGAAAAATATTTCACCAGTTACAAGTACTGTTGGTTGTTGATATTACAACTTTGATTACACGACCACTAATACTGATTTCAGAGAAAGCGGAATTATGAGGTAAATATTAGATACTTTTATGTGTAGTAACATGTAACGGATACTAATGCAAAAGCAAATTTTATTATTCTTGTTTATATTAAATAAACAGCTTCTTAGTTAAATTTAAGTTTATATAACTTGATTTGTTCCACATTTTATACCTAAATAAACGAAAAGTTTCGTTGATCTATAAAAATCGGACTCTATGTAGCGTAGGCACTCGTATGTGTCAATATCTATCTACGCTTGTAGTCCAGTCAATGAATGCCTTAACGACGGTGTAGAGAGAAATCCATGGAACACAATTTTTGACCTCGGGACTTTATTTAGCCTAGTTAGGTGGTGAACATAGCAAAAGTCCCCGCCCTTAGCCCTTGAGCCGCCGGGGAGAGGGGGGTTTAAAGGTACCACTTTTCGGTTTTTCGCTTAATCCTCGGAAACTATGCGTCCTAGTGACATGACTACTATGAACCAAAAAAAGCTTATTCAATTTGCTACAGGTGAGACAGTCAAGTTTTTCTATATCTTGTATAGTTTTTGCGGCATCTGCTCTAGAAGGTCTGTAAAATTGGAAATTTTATTGTTGTCTCACATGTTCCTTTCAGGAGAAAATCGACTAAATCAACATTGAGCAAACACTATAGACATGCGGGAGCATGTTAAGTCTAGTTCCAGGGAGGGGACTGCACCGTGCGTATATTTAGACGAACCAATTAGAGCCACTTTTGACTCCTCATCATTCAAAAACTACTGTGCATTAACACTTCAAATTTGGCTCATGTATTGAGACTTGCAAGATGTACATCAGCTTCAAATTTCATAAATATAGCTCAAACGGTTATTTAGGTATTGACGTTCAAAAATCGATATTTAGAGCACTACTAGCTATCTATCACATGTGAAATGTTAAAATTTACTGGTTTTTTATTTGTTCCTTTGTATTTACATAACTACCTTTCTGGATGCCAAATTTGAACCTTCGAGGTCATCTGGAAGTGGTTAGAATTCGGTCTATAGGTCAAACATGTAGATTTTTGGACGTCAATATCTAAAGAACCGTTTGAGGCAGATTTATGAAATTTGAAACTGATGTATATCTTGTAAGTCTCAACACATGAGCCAAATTTGAAGTGTTAATGCACAGTAGTTTTTGAGTGATGAGGACTCAAAAGTGGCTCAAAGTGATTCGTCTAAATATACGCACGGTGTAGTCCCCTCGCTGGAACTAGGCTTAACATGCTCCCGCATGTCTATAATGATTGCTCAATGTTGATTTAGTCGATTTTCTCCTGATGGTAA
Organism: Ostrinia furnacalis; assembly: GCF_004193835.3. Lineage (NCBI taxonomy): Eukaryota > Metazoa > Arthropoda > Insecta > Lepidoptera > Crambidae > Ostrinia > Ostrinia furnacalis. Next base: position 34,335 of record NW_021137573.1, on the reverse strand, counting down.
CATGTAAGACAAAAATAAAATTTCCAATATTACAGACCTTCTAGAGCAGATGCCGCGAAAACTATACAATTTATAGAAAAACTTGTCTATCTCATCTGTAGCAAATTGAATACGCTTTTTTTGGTTCAAAGTAGTCATGTCACTAGGACGCATAGTTTCCGAGGATTAAGCGAAAAACCGAAAAGTGGCACCTTTAAACCCCCCTCTCCCCGCCGGCTCAAGGGCTAAGGGCGGGGACTTTTGCTATGTTCACCTCCTAACTAGTCTAAATAAAGTCCTGAAGTCAGAAATTGTGTTCTACAGTTTTCCATCTATAATGCTTTATTGACTGGACTATTGGCACTAAACACGCTTTGTAAGTGTCCACTTTGGTCTGTCTACCCAGAAAACATTTGGCACCCATTGGAGAGGCTTTTACGCTATTTTTAGGCTACTTAATCTCAAATCATTCTTCCCATCGAACGTTTCCATACAAACTATTATTGTTTCCATGACATTTATCGGTAGACCCTCTCACTGCCGAACGGACTGCGAATATAGATGATCCATTTACCAGCAAGGAGTCGTCTTTATCCCTACTAAAACGGTGCTTAATCCCTGCCTCAGATTTAACACGTACGCGCAGGTTTTTAGAACTAAAGTAAAATTATACTTGGTTCAGTTCATTCGGCCTGTTTTCTTAAACCTGAGAGACGTCGCTTAATTCTGAGGGTAGTCTGAGTGCAGTTTCAACTTATATACGAGTATTTCCTGTACGTATTTGCTATTTTGTAGAGCTGTGTATAACTAAAGAATAACCTATCTAGAAACAAAAATACTTCCAATCTTTAGTAGGCAAACAAAATGGTTTAATTGTTTTACGCGATAGAGAGATATAAGAAATACAGATTGTATCTAATCCAACAAAATGAGATGAACTCTATTCTGTTCCTTCCAAATCAAGTTATCGCTAGCGCCAGAGCCTGCGTGATTTCCCGACAGGAAAGGGCTAAGACCGACCCGGCTGTCAATCATACACAATCGTTTATTAGGATCGACGGAGGCCGGCTGATGCCTGACCTCGTCGTACGTCGTACATTTATCATCTGTACGACGTTTAATATGTTTCGGTTCGGTGACAGGGGGAGATAACGTGACGTTGCGGTGACGAGCGATCATAATTTGCGCGTTTTTTCCGCCGCCCGCGTTTTGGGGTTAATGCGATAATTTGCGGTCAGATTTATTATGGGCTCTTTATGAGATGTAACAGATAACTTGTAGAATCTGATATCTTAATAATTAAAGGAAAATGTGGTTTAAGATGAATACCTATCGCCGACAAAAAGGGTCTAAGGAGCGGCAAGGTAAGTACCTACCGTCGTACCTAAAAATGCTTTAAAAACTAACGTGACGTCGTTCTTCAGATTTTTTTATAATATTTCATGATCTTAAGAACCAATTTGACCTCAGCCAAAAGTTTTACAATAGTTAATGATATTGTTTTCACAACTACGCCTATAACAATACATCAATACAGTACGATTCAATTCAAAGAAAGGAAGAAAGCCATTGAATCATAACACAAGTGAATGCGATAAATCAAGGGAAGTATTCTTCTGGCCTAGACACGAGGAAGTAAATAAATATCAGACTCGCCCAACGACTTATTGCAGTCTCTTATCAATTATTTGGTCAGAACACTTAGTTGTTACTGAGAGGATTTGGACATATTCCAATTTGAACAATAACAATAAGTAACATTTAAGAAACATTCAACAAACCAACCAACTTACACATATACTTAAATCAATGTTTAGACTTAGTTTCTATGACCATAACGCTAGACGCACGAAATATACTTTTTATGTTGTAAATCTTGTAAAAATCACACATAACTACTTATGCCTAATGTTTGACATAAGTAACTTAAGCCTTTTAATGACAAACCCCTAACCTTGTTAAGTTGTTAGATACTACCCAAGCGTCATACTTTAAGGAACATACTTAGAGAACTGCTTATTTCGAAAAAAAAAAGTAGCAATATCTGTGCTGTTGATTAAACAACAATTAAACAAAATGAAGAGATGAGATGGTCAATTCTGTGTCGTTATAACCATTCAAACTCTATTGAGGGCGATTCGAAAAATTAAAGCAAATCTAACGATTCTCAACTCGAATCTTTGGAAGCCCATCACGTTTTCGATTTCATTTTATCGAATGCGACATTGCAGCCGATTGTGGGCAATGAGTCGATCTAAAGACAGACAATTTGCTACTATTTACAAGGCGACGCTGAATCAGCGCCATTTCTTTATTTCGAACCGATCGGCGAGTTCGACAACAGCACGAGAATTATTATATGGGAAAGATTCACTGCGTTTGTTGCTCAACCAGCGATGACATAGCAAAATTAGATGAGTATGATAATTTATTCAAAAAAAATGTAAAGCTAAAGATATGTTTCTAGAAATACGGATGGAGAACAACGCAAAAATACCTCTAAGACGAAACTACCAGGACTGATTGTCTATCATAAACTACAACTTTTGGTTTCACAGGTTTTTCATTTATTTCATTTCATTTATTTATTCCAAAAACAAAATACATTGTATAGGAAAATTAGTTAGACATTAAAATTCACACAATCTGCAATTCAATTAAAATAAAATGAATCTAATTTAACCCTAAAATTTCATTTCACATACTAGAATTAATATAAGTGTCAGATTAAATAAATAAATAAAATTATTACACAATACATAATGTCAAAATTAAATAAAATAAATCCAATCTAACCCTAAAATTAAATTAAATTTTAGATGAAGGTATCTGCCAATTATGTAATATTTTCTATAACTTAATCAAGTGAGTGAAACTAGTCTTAGGCTCGGTTGCACCATCTTATTTCAACTTTAACAAACGTCAAAAATATGTCAAACTCCATACAAAAAGCATCGGTTATCGTCATAGTTACGGTCAAAGTTAGCTGGTACAACTCAGCCTTAAGGTTTTAAACGTTACTTTTAAAAGTTCCAGTAGGTATAAGACCATGCTAACTTATCTATTTTTGCTATGGTTATACCCATCCCTTATTTACGGCCCTTATTTTGCTTTTAGCGCTACCCTTTCATGGAATATGTCGTTACAGGAAAAACTATCCCCGAGCGTGTTTACAAAACGTTTGGAAAGACCCCGAGCAGCATCGCCAAGGCATCCGGAGGTTAAATATTTGGGAGAAAAGTTAGCATTCATATACAAAACATACTTAAAATTTTTGTAGTGCCAACACTTACATTGGCTAAAACTATGATCGATCCTCCGGTAACACTGCCAGAATTGTGGTTTTTATTTATTTATTTTTAGGAAGACCAGGATTTACATAGGTAGTACTCGTACATATAATTCGTTTTGAAATGATTGTTTTTTTATGATTTTCGCTTTTTACTATTTGTACAAAGTCTCTAACTGCCTTTTGCCCGTGACTTTGTACCGGTAGATTTCAATAAATAGCGCTTTTTATAGCTTATGTTTATCAAAATACATTCAATAGTTTTCGCGTGAAGGAGTAAAACACATCCATCCATCCTCACGAACTGTCACGTTTATGATATTAGTAGAGATCCCGAAATTCTGTTGAGATTCGTGTAGTAGGTAGTCGTAACTTTTTATAGCGCTGCTATCTTTCGTCAGCATCGCTTCCCTGTAAGAACAATTCAGGATGAACCGGAATAAGTAGAAATTTACTACGTTGTACGTCTCCAGGTATTTTATTGACGCCAAGACTGACGCGGCGATGTCAAAATAAGATAAATAAACCAACAATGCAGCTCCTCAGTATAAACCAGGGGTTCCCAACCCTATCAGTGGTCTACGGAACACCGGTGGACTGAACGAGTTAAAATATGGTCCGAAAACGATTTTAAATTTCAAATTTACATTCTCAAAATTCATATTGGTAGGTACAAAACTACAAATGCATATACCTACCGACTTAGTTTATTTGGTACTTATTTGATTTTCTAAATGCAGATATCTTCCTTTTGAATAATACCTACTAACTATTTTAGATTAGAAATTGTGGTTGAATTTTATTTAAGGATTTTTAATTTATTTGAAATGGTTCCTGTGAACAATAAAGAAATCAAAGTGGTCCCTGGTCCAGAAAGAGTTAAGGGACTATTCCCACCTCTCGTTCCCACCAGTTCCAGAGAGGGTTGGGAACTACTGATCTAAACTGACTGAGATTATTCCGATATATGGAGACGGTGGCGGCCATGCCGTTAAAATGTCGACGAACCTCAACGAGTCGAACCTCAGCTTTTTCAATGGTAATGTTTGTCTGCCGAAGCCCCAATTGAATGATTGTCTTTTAGGAATTGCAGTATTAAGAGAGTGCTCGAATGAGTAATTTTAATCTCCCATGATTGGTGTACGAACTTGCCAGACGATCTGTCCAAATTGTTAATGGGTTCAAGTGAATCAAAGTTCGTTCGCAGAAGCTTGATGCTGGCAGTTTCAACTGCCATTTTGTATCATTTTTATATCTTTAATTCTTATAGGTATCTACTTAGAGTCAATCCCAATACCTGCGTCAGTGACTTAAAGTCATATTATGATGTTTCCCTAGTAAGTAGCATTAATTATCAGTCGGTACATTGACAGTCAAATTATCGTGCATCATTTAAGTAACATTATTAAGTATTTCTTTATGTATTTACTTCAAACTCTATCTTATTTATGACATAAAAACCAACCCAATTCAAAACGCCTATACATAGTAATATACATTAATCCGTCACAGCTCTAGCAGTTCGTGTTACTGAAACTAGATTTTTTACGAGCGAATCTCATTACACTCGCTAAAAGGGGAAAAATAAATACGGAGATCCTCTCTACAAAACCAATAGAATCACGGTCCGAAGGATGATATTCCTGTCGTGTCGAGAACTTGGGCGAATATATTTGTCGGACTTCGTTGGCAAACTGAATAGCAGAAAATTTACTTATTCATTGGAATTCCGAATCGAATGCAGGATCAATGAACCGGTCAGATATCAATTTTCAGGTACGCGATCTGATCGCTCGGAATTTTGGAGTTTGTGAAGCTAGTGATCGGTTTTATTAAGAAAGAAGTGACTTATTCTTTGTGTTTGAGTTTCATAACAACGTAAACACTTTAAACCATTTCAAACAGTTTAAGCACTTACTGCATATAAAGGAATTCTTCGTACCTAAATCTAAAATCTGAATTCCATGCCAACATGGTGATAGAGGATAGAGTTTTTTTAACAACATCGCATGATATGAAATACACTTTCGGGTTACATACATAATTGTAATTCGGATGCAACAAAATATCGCGAATTGGCCAGGAGTCCACAATATCTGGGACTGGCGGAATGCCGAAGTTTGCCAGATAACAATAAACAAGTTGAATTATTGGTTACAACTGACGGCAAACAAAAGCCATACGCTGGCCGAAGTCAAGCGTTGATTAATATTCATATTCACATTGAACTTTTTGTGTTTCTATAAGAATCTAGAATCTAGTCCACGCATTTGATCTATGAGGGTGAGTTGCACCACCTAACTTTAACGGTAACTATGACGGTAACTTTTGCATTTTGTATGGAGTTTGACAGATTTTTGACGTTTGTCAATGTTAAAGAAAGATGGTGCAACCCAGCCTAAGAGTAGGTACGCAAACGCAAAAGAAAAAACATCATACCTACCTACTACGTCTAATTAAATAATCAATAACTCCCCTTTGCATCACGTAGTGTCGGACAAAAAGTTAGTTTTCGCAAATACACTAACAATATGGAATTTATAATGCATACTAGTAATAACATAGCTTAAAATACAAAAGCACAGTCCTCTTGGACAGTTGGGAAAGGATTCACAATATGTGGAACTGGCGCTCCGCCACTAACCGGAACGTTTGCCGAATAATCGTAAACTTCACGGCCTATCCACCCGTAGAGACAGAAAAAACATGCACCATACACTTTACTACACGCCTATTTAGGGCTTCTTCATACTGATATTTATAAATAGAACAATCCTTGTATAATAGACAAACCTAGATAGCTGTGTGCTTTTATTTTGCTTTGACTACTTAAGGTAAGTGCCCCCTACTTCGGTATATTAAGGCTCTTACGACTTTAACATTTTATTTAAAAATAACCAAGCATGATATCAGTATGAAAGCTTTTGTATGCTAAACTTTGGTCTTTTGACAGTAAGTTAATACATAATTTATAGTTATATAGTTTGAACTTTTTTTTATATTAATTATTCTGCGGACCTCTAGTTTGGATCCTGTTTCGTGACAAAATTTTGCTCTGTTTCTAAGTTCGTGAACTCATGTGCCCTATTTCGGGATAAGGTTTTATGCATCCAGTTAGGATATTTTAATAATGATTAAGGGTTTAATAAATTTAAAAACGATAATAAAAATTTAGAATAAAATAATTATGTGAAATTGTCGATATCACTTACCTGAAATATTCATAAGAAATAATGTGAGTCTAAATAATACAATTTTGATTTGTTATTTCTAACAATAAGTGAAAATATTTATATTCCCATTAGAAATGTAGAGGAGGGGGGGGAACTTATATAAGCTTAAGAAGTTGGAGCGCTAACCTTACGGTGAGAGCAACATTTTCACGCCGCACGGCTGTTTTTGGCTCTCTGAGAGTTTGAAGCTTCGTATTGCTCTCATTTTTGGCGCCACAATGTTGGTACTTGGTTTTTTAGATAGCTTAAATAATAGAGTTTTTATAGTAATAAAGAATTTTTATAAATAATATTCCATTTGCTTATTATTTGAGCTAGAAAAAAAACTTACGAACTTACGTACTATCACGAACTAGTAGCCGTTTACCTTAGTTCAGCTTCTAGAACGTACTTTAATCATAGCTTATAATATAAAGTTTAAAAGCCTGTAGTTTTGTAGAAATTCTATAGAATATAGGATTACAGAAAAAAAATGAAATAAGAACCGTAACTTCTTACACGTAAATTGAATGTCTTCTTTTAATGATAATTATTTTGTCATTACCCGGTACTATTGCGTAAGGGGCAGGGCAGATCCAAAATGCTTCTGTATCCAAGAAATATGACGTAAAACGACAAATCTTAATACTAAAGCATGGCATGTTAGCCTTGCGCAATATCTGAGACGGGACATAACGTAAACATCATGGGCTATCCGCCCAGATATGGCGGCAAACAAAAAATATTTCTTTATACTTCATGCCCCATACTCATACATACATCAGTGAGCGACGAACCAGGGGATGTCATTTTATCAAGATCATATTTCAGTTTTATGAAATATTCAACTCTTTCAACGTGACTCAGATGTATGAGATACGGCATTACAATACCAAATACAGTTGGAACAATAATGGTGTGAACAAAACTTTAGAAGGTCCAGTCAACCCAATCAACTACAAGGTCAAGGAAATGTTTTCATGAAAATCGAGAGCAAACTCACTATAATAAACAGGGTATTCACTCCGGAGCTCGCAAAAAAGTAAATGGCTCCTGCAAATAACTGATTGTAAACATTAGTTACGAGTACGACTGGTTTCAATTACCTACTTGGCTATAGGTCAATTTACACACAACACTATTCCATTTTTAGCCAGAGATGTTCTTCTCATTTCGTATGGTAATGAGATAGCCGCATTACTTTTTACGAAAAGAAATTGTGCTAACCCGAGCGGGTTTTCTCTGCTATTTAGATAGCTCTACCGTTTGTACCTGATATATCTCAAGGAAGAAGTTCTAATAGCACATTCTAGGAGCTTAAAGACAGTGGTAAATCCTAGTGATTTACGTTCGTGTTTGTAAGCTTAGACACAAAATTTTATTGAACAATTAGCGATCGCCCGCGAATTTATCGCGTGGAATTCAAAAACCTTTTCAAAACCCGTTCTTATACACCATATTATTATCCATCTATTCTGAGACTGACACTACCAATCAGTGTAACTGTTATCATCATCTTCACCACCACAATTATCATCATCACCTCTAATCTTCGACATCATTAGGTCATTGTGATCTTCACTGCAGGAGAATTTCCTTCACTAATTGACCGAATAGTTTTACCAACGAACCTTAACTACTCAACCACATCTTAATATTTATGATCTTTACTGCAGGAGGATGATCCTCTCTAATTTACTAGAGGAAATAGAAGGAACTGGCCAATAACTGACTACACTGGCCAAACAGGTTGGATTGGAGGCCTTATGCCCGTTTTCACCATCAATCCCTATTTTTAAAGTGACCCCTTAACGTAACACATAACAGGAATTTTGTTTGAATAGGGGTCACATAAAAATTAGGCATTGATGGTGAAAACGGGCATCACTCTTCTCCCTTAAACACCTCTTAAAACATCTTCTTAACAGTCTTCCCTCAGGTGTTCTTATTCTACTTGTAACAAATCCCCCATTCTTGTTTCCAGGATGTCTCGGCGCGCTATCAGCAGGCGTGGCGCTGGCGCTGTCTCCGGTGACGGTAGCGCTGTGCGTGCGCAAGTCAACGCGCGTCACGGCCGTCGTCGGCGGGCTGGTGGCCGCTCTCGGCTGCCTCTTCACCTCCTTCGCGACGCAGTTCCACCAGCTCTTCTTCAGTTACGGTATGTAAACGTTTATTGTTTTTTAATGCAGAACAAGGCAGGTATTTGACCGCAATCATACCTGATGATAAGTGAGATGCTGTCTAGGGTGGTAGGTACATTGGCCTAGGATGAGTGTAGGAATTGCTAGCTCAGCTTTACGTAGATACGTCGACGCATATCACGGCTGAGGATGGTGCCTGCCTGCCTCTATGACAATTTAGTTTCATCAGACTCTTATGTATTTAATTATGGTTGTATTAAATTGAATGGGGCCTGGCCTACTCACCATTTAAGTTAATAACTTAAACTATAAGACCAAGTTAATTTACATAGATTAGGTGCCTACTTAACTTAGATAATAAATTAGTACGGTACTAATAGAAACTATAGGGATATATCAATTGCTATAGTCACGTTTTCTATTAAAGCTTCTCGTGCAATTTAGCAGTTGAGTCAAATTCTCGTAGACTCGATAAACAACAATAAGCCAACTAGTTAGTACCTAATGAAAAGAGCTCTACACACTCACTTACTAAAGTAATAATCGTTCCTTTAATCAAGGCAACAACAACTTCAAAACAAGAAACTTGTTATAATCCTATTCATATCCAATTGTACAAGGAATAACTGAAGTGAATTCAAGTTGAAACTTTTACTCGTAGCCGTAAAAGAATCGATTACTTCAGGATTTTAGCGGTCGTAAAATTTGGGAGTGTTTGGTAAAATGAAATGCAATCAATCTTGCTGGATGTTCGATCGCAGTGTACTCCACCTAATTCGAAGATCAAAAGGTGTGAGTTTAAGCAATAATTAATTTTTGTTTGAAGACCTAAATAAATTTCATAAAAGCAGACAACCAGACGTTACTTACTAGACTAGGTAGATCTTCGAAATGATTAATAGGCACTAAATATTTTTGTTAACAAATAATCTCAAATAGCACACAAATTATAAAGTTCTTCTTCTTAAAAATACAGATCGTATCAGCTATCACTGAGGTCTTCTCGTTAAGAACTCAATACGCCGCATAACTGATTCATTACTGCATTACACCGGCCCAACACAAATAAATGGAACTTTAATGCACCTGAAAGCGCACGCGCACTCTGACGGCTCAATTTATATCATCAGATTCATATCCGAAACTCGTTTTAGCAGACTTCAAAGGTATCCGCTAATTGGTGCTCAGTAAACAAGCGGATATACGACAAAACCTCACGATCATAAGATCAAACATATGACGGATGGAATTTTCGCAATATTTATTTGGTATTCCGTTGCAAGTGCAACTCTGGAATCTGTGGCGCTTTGAAACGCAATAGCCGCGTCCTGTTCCAGTTACACGAACCATTTCTTCGGACATTTTTGAGTGGAGTTTGAAAGGACTGTCCGGTTTTAAAATAGATGCAAATGGATGATACAGCTTGTTCAGTTCACCAGAACCTATCTGAGCCTGAAAATTTACTAAATTGGTAAACTAATTAAATTGACTTAAAAGAAGAGGGTTACATCTTAATACCCCAATTCCATAATTTATTATGCCGTCATCCTTTGAAAATTCTTACGCTTAAATAAATTGAAGGACACTACTCTGAATTTCTGCTTTTGATCCTTAGAAATACCTAGTGCAAGTTACGATTTAACCAAAGTAGGTTTCGGATAATATGAAACTTAAAACTCGAGATGTAGCGAATTTTCCGAGAAAAGTGCTTATTAACCAGAGCTTATTATACATAACAGTGTAAGCTGTATGAAAGCTTACCAGTATAATGTGACTTTACACGACTCATTTCAAGGTAGCTTTGCTATCTGCAACCACAATAAAGGGGAATGGTTGACCGTATCTAACTAACCCGTTGCATTCTCTTTCTACATGGTCTGAACTTAATTAGGATCTGACACACTTTGGAATTTTGGATAACAGATAACAAACTGGTACCTATATCGTATTACAACATTTACAACAGGACATGGTTTAGGTACACATTTTTATATAACCACTAGCTGACCCGGCGAACTTTGTTCCGCCTTAATGGCAATAAATAAGCAGACTTTTTTTTAATTTCGAACGGGATAAAGAGTATCCTATGTCCTTCTCCTGGCTCTAAACTACCTCCCTGTCAATTTTCAGCTAAATCGGTTCAGCCGTTCTTGAGTTATAAGTGGAGTAACTAACACGACTTTCTTTTACATATATATATAGAAGAAGATAACTGGGAGTCAATTTCCTACTGAATTTGACGAAACTGTAAATTTTGTAATGACACCATTGTTAATTGTAAATCATTGTGGATTTTCAAACAAAAGTCCGATTATACCTACTCGTAGTTTCAGGCAACCTGTCCCTTAAACCAGATAACCATGTCTTTATTGAGCACGTTCAGTCACTGATACAATACCCATGTGCAGCGAAATGACCCAATTTAGATGATAATGCTTCCGATGCTGCAAGATGTGGCTCAGCGCATGCTGTACACGTCTATCGTATCATATTTGCAGCTAAACACTGACCAAATGGATGGCCGCTTGATCTGTGGTCCACTTTTTAACACTTTCCAGAATTCTAAATTCCTTTACTTTAGTTACTGTAGTAGAGTCCCTATCTATAGGCAAAGTTTGTAGTGCCAAATGGGCCATATTTGGCCAAACTGTTCTGTAGTAGGTATTCTATACTATTCAGCCTTAAATTTAGCAGTACCTCCTACTTAGTAATTATAATAAGGGTCAATATTTCTATCCAACCCTGCTTGCTTACTATTACATAGGTGTCTGCTATTATTTCATTAAAATGTTATTCAAACCCTCGTAATGGTCTATTGTTAAATGTTTATCTAATTATCAATTGCTGATCAAAGAAATCTAAAAAAACTAAGATTAACTAGAAGAGACTAGATCTATGGCTAAATTGAATCCCTCAGCATGTGTAAACTGTCCAATCCATACCAGTAATTTTATTTCCTCATCTTATTCCACCACGATCACAATAACATCTCTATTGTTATGATAATTAGAATGTTCGGCGAGTCAATAAAGTTTTGATGTGAGAGTGCTCAAACTGTAAAAGTTTGAGTCTACGAAAATAAAACTCGATGGCCCTTACAGGGTTATAGCAAGTCTACCAATCAGATCGAGTTCTCTAAGTTTGTCTAGAAACAAATTTGAAGCGAGTGTGATGTTATTCGTTCTTAATTTGAGCTGTGATAGGCAATTGCTTTTCATCTTGAGAATATTGCTTAAATGCAATGCTTTTTAAAGTATTTTTTAACGTAGTTAATATTTAGACAGAATATTATAGTATGTAGGTAAGTTTTTTTTGTAGGTAATTTTCCTTTTAATTGCCTGTAGAAAATATAAGCGAATAGCTTAAAATTTTGTACCTAACTTATTAAAAATATCCACTATTAAATGATTAAAGGTAGAGGGTGGTACTGGTACCTACCCTACTCCGGATTCTTTAACAGTTTAGTTCAGATGAATGTGACAATTACCTTAAATCATCTCTCAATTTGTCATCCATTGTTTTAACAGAAATCATTTCTTTAGTTATTTTTCTTCATTTAAGTGTTTAAGTGAATAATAACTACTACTTGCAGAGGAGATAGTTATGTACTTTGCTTTCATGACCTCGATCTTATTCCAAAGGTCATGAGTTCAAAACCACTTGTATCAATGAATTCTTTTGGAACCCGTTGATAAAATACCACTTGCTCTACACCAAAGGAAACATGGCGTAAACAACAGCCGTAATTTCAGTGATTATGTAAATAGAGTTAGTCTACGTTGGTATAAAATACACAACGGTTACCGTTTTTGAACAAACGAAAGTGTTGATTACTGCGATTAGTCTTAAGGGATAGGTTAGAATAGGTTAGAAAGAAAACACCAAAGGGATTTTTGTTTGACAACATTACAAGTAGGTATGAATGAGGCGTTATGACATTTTACTATGTATTTTTGTTTTGAGGTCATTTTAAAAACCTAGTTAGAGAATAGAGAAAGATAAGCAATAGGTAAATATTCTACATCTGACTCACAATACTTACTTCAACTGCACTTGTCCGTGCAAGGCATATTTTATATCGTTGCAATGACCACCACCTCATGATACGAGGTATGCATTGCCTCATGCATGCAATAAAACTGAATCTGTATCTACAATGAATACAAATATTTGTTTTTACCTCTTGATATTTTATAGGGCCCGTGACCTGTTTTGAATTTATTGCCAACCTTTGGCAATCGCAGTAAAGGTTCAGTCAAAGTTCTAAAGGAAAATGTTTTATGACGATTTACATTTACAATCTGTGTAGATACAAGTTATTCCAATCACCAACCAAAACACTCTATCAAGAACGATCGTTTTGAGTCACCCCATTGTACTTATAGATGGAGAAGTTAATCGATTTTTTTTATATCCCATAAATATGCAACAAAATTCGATACTGCATGCACAAGATACCCACCATTTGTTTTGTTGCCATATTTAGAATAATTTCCACATCATCAATTTTCATACTCGAGTGATTCGACCGGTGATTTGTGACACATCAGTGTTCGTCCCCCTCACGGAGATACGCTGTATCCTTCATCAAATCATATGAAAGCAGATACAGCTAGCAAAAAGGTTTTTAGACCCGTTTTACAAAACCATGCCCAGAATACGATTCAGTCTCAATAGTCTGTGCTGTGATTAAACTAAATATTGGACAACCTATCAAAAGCTTCAATTTATGCTCGATAATGAATCTAGTAAATACGAACGTAAGGATCATTATTTTGTTCTAACATTTCATAATTCAAAAAGACTTTGTATCCTATGTACCTAAGAATCTTCTTCTGGCGTCTTTCACTTGAATCTTATGTGAAAAGCAATCAGTCTGATTGGGGTAAAGATAGACACAAGAGAAGCAGGGTCAGGAGCATTTTGTAAAGTCTAACACCAGAGTGACCTTAATTATTGTAACCTGCGTAACAAAAAACACATTTTACACCATAAGAAAGTCAATAAAGTTATTTTTTATTAAAGAGTTAAAATCCATAAACTTTTTAAGTCTCAATTTAAATTCTCTAGGTAAACGGTTCCGTTAAGGTAAGTAGGTACAGTAGCTTGAGTAATATTTTAGTGCGATAGATCTATGTAAATTTGGACCGCGCGTGCATAAGAGCCAATTTCCATGCATATGGGGTAAATAAGGGAAAAGCGTCGTTAACCTAAACGAACCACCTCTTACGTTATCGTAAGCACCAACGAACCCCAGGGAAGGGGTTATTTCAGCAAAGATTGTACCTATTTGTTACAGAATCTTAGCTTGGTAGATAATGTAAGTGTTTCACCTGATTTATATTAGGATGCGTAGGCAAGGATTACTTATTGTGGGTTATTAGTAGTGTATGATCACTACTACAGGATGGATGTATGAATAAATAATTTTAAAAAATCACTACCTAATAATTTGTCTCAGCAATTTCCCGGTACTCTGTAAATAAATTTAACTACTTCTTATTACTCGCGCTTCAACCTTAGCTTCAACTTCAATAGCATCCTAAACTTATATTTTGTTTATTGAACTTGAACCTAATGAAATTTGCGATCTGCTCTCTAATTACCTAAGTACCCTAATTTGGGACCTCTTTAATTTGTTTCTGAATATCTTATCGGCTGGAAAATTTTAGTCTGAATTTTCTTTTCAATTGCTATTGAAGCAATTTATAGCAAAAGCACTAATTAACACTAACTTTAATTTAAGTGAATCTAAGTATCTAGGCTAAGTTTTATTAAGTAGGTAATAAATTTATTCTTATTAACAGTTTCCTTATTTTACTTCTGTTAAAGGTACTGTGGTCGGAGTAGGCGTGGGGCTGACGCGCGACTGTTCCACCCTGATGGTGGCGCAGTACTTCAAGCGGAGACGGGAGCTGGTGGAGATTTTCATCGTGAGCGGCAGCGGGCTCGGCATAGCTGTCATGTCCACCTTTATCAAAGGCGCCATACGGTAAGTCACTTCAAAACTACCTACTTTCTACATACTTCCTTCTGTGGTTACAACTTCAACTGCTAGTTGAAAGGTGCGACTTAACAACATTGATGACTGATGATGACACGATACGACCCTAAATACATTAGTGACTATAATAGGTATTCATAATTCATAATTATACATACCTTTTTATAAGTTTTCCATTACCTAAGTGACATTCTCTGATATTGCGACATAATAAAGATAAGGCGCAATGTTTTTAGTTCCAATTTTGTTGAACTCCTTGGTTTTTATTTCCTTTTTTTAGCATTTAAAGTAAGTAAGTAATTTTTAAAATGACTTGCCATTGCTTTAAAATCCTACATAAACTGTATAATATGGACTCAAATAAATGACTAAAGTCGTAAAACCGAGACGCTACTTTACTTATTAAATCTTGTCAACACTTTAAACCGAGACTTAAAGTTTTATGTCGCTGCATAAAAATACTTCAGCTCAAAGAGGTATTTACGAAATTTGAAACCAATCCATTCGGTTTTCAGAGCCATCGGTTGGCGGTTAGGGCTGCAAGCGGTGACAGGAGTTGTCTTCGTTACCTTCATCCTGGGCACGTTCTACCGGTCAGCTTCATTGTACCATCCTCAAAGGAGGGCGATACTGCATCTCAAGAATCAAAATAAGATCAAGCGGAAAATGAAGGACAGGAACAAGTCTGATGATAGACAGCCCTTCTTCGACTTCTCGACGCTAAAGTCGAAGACGGTGAGGATCCTGCTGATGTCAACGGGGATTTCAGCGTTTGGGATCAACACGCCGATATTCTATTTGGCATACCATGCTGAAGAAGAAGGTTGGTATTTTAGGTAAAAAATACCTACACCAGATAAGCTGTTCATTCAAATTCAAACTTTTTATTCAAAGTTTACATTACATCTTGAATATCTAAATAGTAAAGTTTGTACCTACATAATATAATGATGGGGAATACCTACCGACACGCTGTCGACTTACCGACGTAAGTTATTAAGACAGTATTGATGGTTAAATTAGAAGATTCACTAATAGTTCTTGTTAGAAATGGTCGTTCAGTGATGACTCTACATAATAACAAAAATTCATAAACCTACTGCTTCTGACATGGCTCATTTATCTGTCAGTTAGCATAATATTATGGACACATTTATTTAGCAATTTAGCTTTCTCGTTACTCAGCTGAAATGTTGATAGCTTCCGCATTACCCTGACATGACTTCAACCTAATAAAGGTGACTTTATGACTCTGATAGACGTTTATCGTGACAAAGTCGGCAAACAAGTAATTGTACCAGTGCCTACTGCTCGTAAAATGTACGTAAACCTAAATAATATTATTTACTTTTACAGCTAACAATTTACTTTCACTGGTTATTAATTTTGCCGAATGGTAACAAAGTGATTGATAGGTAGAGTTAATATAAAACTTTAGGTATCTTAGTGATTGGATGTCTGGATTGGCTTCAGGACACCAGCTTTGGACACCCTCATACATAGTCAGACACTTTAGACGCTCTAACTAGTGTATCAATCCGTTATACTTTAAATTACTTATTTACCAAAATCTCTTGCAATCTCTCCATTTGTCATAACCACGTCATAACCGACCTGTGCAGATGTAACAAATCGTAATGGTCAGATAAAAATACATACTTAAAGACCTCACTTATTAACTGTAAGTCTAAGTACTGGAGCCACCTAAATTCTGCACTGCATCATCGATGTGTTGGTAGAAGAAGCGCGTGTTCAGAAGCGAATAACTACTATGATTGCTAGAATAAAAAAGAGAGCACCAACAGCTTCTGGAAGGTTATCAAAACTAGATCACCGTGTTCTATCTTTAATTAATCTGCAAGGATCTAAGTAACTAATCTACCTCTTATTCCAGGCCTAGGCGACACAGCAGAGATTCTCCAGGCGTACTTAGGACTAGCATGGGCGGTGGGCTGCGCGGCCTTCGGTCTACTGGTGAGGCAGAACTCAGCCGAGTGCCGCATCGCGAGGCAGTACCTGACGCAAGCAGCGGTTTTCGTATGCGGACTGGCAACCATGGCGCTCACGGCTGTCGAGGGCTCGTATAGGGGATACGTGATGTTTGCATGGGTATACGGTGAGTATACAAAATCAGTAAACACATTTTGTTACTTATTACATCATCATAGTACAGCCATAGGACTGCTGAACATAGGCCTCCCCCAATGATTAACCATAATGATCACTTTACATAAAACTGATAAAAACATAAGCAGTTACAGACTGGCTCTTNGATTTAACACGGATTTGCTGCCATCTTTATTTTTAACCCTTAAATGCATAGTGTTGCCATATGTCTACGAAGTACTTTTTTGATTATAAAAAGTAACACATTTTATAAGCGTTTCTGAACGTACGCTAATATCAAAGAAAACATCATAATAAAAATAAAAAAAACGCAAATGAAGGTAGATTTGAAAAAAAATTAACTGATATTTGACATAGCGATTGCGAAAGAGAAAAAATTGGTAGTGTTAAAATTTGTGGTATTTGAATTTCGGATTCAGTGAGAATTAATTGCTAAAACGATTGGAAAAAAATACATACGTGTTAGAAATAATTAAGAATTCATTATTATAACTTATTTTTTTGGTAATCTATCCCGAATGTGCCTTCGACTTGATTTTTGTGTATGTAGCCAAATGTCTACACCATGCGTTTATGCCATAAAATTGTTCTATGGTTTGCTTATTTGGTTTTTCTTTTCAGCATGTTTGGCTTGCTATCTGAAGAGGAAATTGAGGCAGCTCATGCTGCTTTTAATGATGGTGCAGTCTCAGAAGATGATGAAAATTTAGATGATGATAATATCGATTTTTACCCAAACGTACGGGATTTATTGCATGGTCTGGATGAGGAGTCCATAGATCATAATCTACCCTTGGAACATAACGAAGATCTGATCTAATATATGCTCCTCTTCATAGACTATGGGAGGGTTATGTTCCAGGGTCTTCGTTATGTTCCAAGGGTAGATTATGATCTATGGACTCCTCATCCCGATCATGCAACAAATCCCGTACGTTTGGGTAATAATCGATGTTATCATCATCTAAATTTTCATCATCTTCTGAGACTGCACCATCATTTAAAGCAGCAAGAGCTGTCTCAATTTCCTTTTCAGATAGCGAGCCAAACATGCTGAAAAGAAAAGCCAAATAAACAAACCATAGAACAATTTTACGGCATACAAACGCATGGTGTAGACATTTGGCTACATACTGTTAATTTTCAAAAATATGCTTTTTTTTTCGTACTAAGATTTTTTTTATTATTTTTCCCCCTATCTGTGACTAAAAATCTAATTGAAATATTTTTTTCATAACTAAATAAAAAATCATGCATTTAAGGGTTAAATATTACAAGTGCAGTCCAGTTTCGATTTCAATAGTTAACTGATGTTTAAGTTTTTCTGGGATAGGTATTTGATACTTCTCGGGTTGTTGAGACATAAAAATTTGAGAGATTACCAACGGCTGTCCGTCTACGTTTTCTGGCCCATTATAAACAAAAAGTACCTAGCTATGTAGTTAAGAATGTAAAACGTCACTTCCGCAGGTGTAGATTCGAGCTTCTTCTTCAAATTAGCATCTGTACCTACCTACAGTCAGCGTCAAATAGTTCGTGACACCAAAAGTATAGATGACCCACACTGAACTGTCCCACCAAACTCAATGACAGGGGGGCGCTACCATCGTTCAACTAAATGGTTTCCAACATGGCAAAAATCGGAACCAGCGATCCGGTATTGACGGTGGCGCCCCACTGTCAATGTCATGGATAGGACAGTTCAGTATTTTGGAACTATAGCCAAAAAGTTCGCAACACATCTTGGAACGCGAACACAGATAACGCGAACTATTTTGACGCTAACTGTACCTTACAAGTTTTGAATTAATTACCAATGATGTTTCCATCTCCAGGCATCTTCTGCGGCGGCTACCACTACTCGCTGAAGATGTACACATACGAGCGCGTGCGCTCGCGCAACTTCGCGCGCACGTGGGGCTTCGTGCAGTGCTCGCAGGCCGTGCCCATCGCCATCGGCGTGCCGCTCTCAGGTGAGTATATCTAATTCAGGGATGTTATGGACATCCGTAACCGTAACCGAAACTTTCGGATATCCGAAATAAAAAATATCCGTAACCGTAACCGATTCAAAGGTTTCGGATGTAAGCAGAGTCAAGCAAGTCCCTACGCTGATTTAATGATTGCATTTTGAGTACATGAGTTTTTTCCTTAATATAAGATAAAAGCTTTTTTGTAAGACCAAAAGAAGGTAAGAGATGCCAAAGAAATCTCTTAAGTACCTACCCATTCTATTCGTAGGGGATGAACTGTGTTGGACAACTAAATTGGAATATACACTATTGCATTCTATACTTAGCACACTAGATAACCGTAACCGAAACTTTCGGATATCCGAAACAAAAAATTATCCGTAACCGTAACCGAAACCGGTATAATATTATTCCAATATCCGTAACCGTATCCATAACTGAAACTACATGTCCATAACATCCCTAATATCTATGCTAGCCTAGGCCCATCCTAATCTTCAGGTTAATATAGCTGTTACGGTCAAAGTGAAAAATGTGAAAATTATGAATAATCGCCGGTTATTATGAATAATTACCACATGATTTGGTAAATGTGATTAATATGAGGTCATTTGTGTGTATAAAACTAAATTGGCGGCTTAGGGGTGGCCCAAGGGCCACCCCCGCCGCACCTTAACCTATTTTTCACTTTAAATCAAAACATTATGTTAAAGGCATCATGGAAAAGTAATATTATGCAAGAAACATTCCAAACTCATTATGCCAAATTATATTAATATATGATATCAAAACGTTCAAAATTTTGGCTGTACACGAGCACTTACACAAGATGTTCTCTTTTATGAAATTTGTTAGTAGGTACTAAGGTTGAATTATTAAATAATCACTGTTAAATGTAATTAATTTATCACTTTTACCGCGACTGTCGGTAATTATTCATAATAACCGGTTATTATTAATATCACATTAACCGTAACATAGCGATATAGCCTAGGACCTAGGCCACACAACATCTCTATAACCTGAAGATTCGCGCTATGTCAACGTGTGTAGACAATCAGACGCGTAGACGCTCCGCTTTCGCCTGAATATTATCGTGATTTGTGTGGCCCCGGGGTTACAGAATTACCTATGGAAATTATTATGTTACTGTTATTGTATTATCATAAGTCTCCACTGCAGAAGAATAACCCTCTCTAATTAATCGCAAGCAATAGGGGGGATTTGGCTATAGCCACTACATAACACTCCCCACGCTGGGGATGCCTGGATGTTTGCATATTTCTCCCATCCTACTTAGTCGCGCGTCGTCTTTTATTGACTCAGACTGTAATAGGTAGGTATCGGTACCGGCTATTCCATCCTCATCATCTCAGCCACAGGACGTCCACTGCTGAACATAGGCCTCCCCAATGCTTTCCATGATGCGCGGGCTATCCCGCTGGACTTCTTCCTGTTACCTTTATGATGTCGTCGGTCCACCTTGTGGGTGGACGCCCCACGCCGCGTTTTCCGGTACCGGCTATTTATCGCTATATTAGCCCCTGCTGATATCAGCGCCTTTGGGGACAACTGGGAATTTTTGGATAATATGATCTAAGTACCTAATCATAAATAGTCCCCCTCCGCGACTGTCTTTCTGAACGGGATAAATTCTACCACCCACTGTGGCGCGTCGCTTCCATAAAAATTCTAATCATCATGACGTCTCGCTATCTACAAACGGTTCTTATTTATTTATCTCTACCACTCTCACTAACATAATGTCCTTTACAACGTAAGCACGTTTCAGGCTACATAAACGTGGGCTGCGGAGGGAAGGCGGGGTACTACTTCAGCTCGACTTGCTCGCTCATCGGCTCGCTGTCTCTCTTCTGCATAGATCTGCACCGGCGCAGCGTCGCTCATAAACACACCAAGTATGTATTGTATAGAATCCGATTCGGTCTGTAGATACCTACTGTGTAAATGCTTTTTACTCAATTTGCGTCTGAAGGAAGGTTTAGTACCAGTTGAATTTTTTTCTGACTAAGTTTATTGACACCTTGATTTATCAGCCGGGCTAGGATGCGCACCGTGATAAAATCTTATCGACGATTTTAGACGACAAACATATTATCGCGTAAAATCGATAAAATGGCGCGATAAAAGCTTATCGCGGCGAGCATCCTACTAGGCCTACTGGTCCAGCAAACAGGCGACACGTATTGCCTCAATATCTAACGAGGAAGATCAAGCTAAAAATATATAAAATCTATAAGACGCCCTTTTTCTATTTGATCTCTTATTGTAAAGCAAAAGTAAGCCAAAGTTGATGGTTTTTTGGATCTATCCTGACTATTTGTCATGATGCGAGAATTACGGGGCATTAAGTTTTAAATAAATATAAATAAACATCCTTTACATTTTACACTGCGCCGCTAGCTAAAAACTAAGCAAAGCTTGTACCTACTATGGGTAATAAACAACGAATATAAACATACTTAAATACTTTTTTTTTTTTTAAATAAATACATATTATACATAGAAAACACCCAGACCCGTCACAGAAATTAAAATTCATCATTTCAATTTCTGCCTGGCCGGGAATCGAACCCGGGACCTCTCGGCATAGTAGTCCGTTCTGAACCACTACGCCAAACGGCCGACAAAATTTTCCTTTAATATTTTTCCTTGAATTTGTAGAGAAAATGGCGCTACGTGCGAGTCTGCGTGCGGGCCGTCGCGACGCAGCCGGAGCCGCGATCGCGAGCCGCGTGCTGCGACTGGCGCTGCCACAGCTTTAGGTAATTTTAAACGGTTATTCCCATTTTCAACCGACTTCAAAAAAAGGATGAGGTTCTCAATTCGACCCGTATGTTTTTTTTTTCTATGTTTGTTACGCGATAACTCCGCCAATTATGAACCGATTTGAACAAATCTTTTTTTAGCGTATAGGTAATACCTCAAGGGTGGTCCCATTTAAATTTAATAATAAAAAAAACAACCCCCAAGGGTGGAAAATTGGGGATGAACTTTTTTATACGCAATATCTCCGCCGATTATAAACCAATTTGAACGATTATTTTTTTGTTGAATAGGTATTATTAAAAGGGTGGTTTCATGCGAATTTGAAGAAAATATTTCACCCCCAAGGGTGGAAAATTGGGGATGAACTTTTTTATACGCAATATCTCCGCCGATTATGAACCAATTTGAACGATTATTTTTTTGTTGAATAGGTATTATTTGTGTTCACGCATTTGAAGTCGGTTTTTTTTTTAAAAAGTTATTGTGTGTGTTGCCAGTGATGGTATATGGATCTGAAACGTGGTCGCTCACTATGGGCCTCGTGAGAAGGCTCAAGGTCACCCAAAGGTCAATGGAGCGGGCTATGTTCGGAGTTTCCCTGCGTGATCGAATCAGAAATGAGGAGATCCGCAGGAGAACCAAAGTGACCGACATAGCTCGTAGAATTGCTAAAATCAAGTGGCAGTGGGCGGGGCACATAGCTCGTAGAGACGATGGCCGTTGGGGCAGAAAAGTTCTCGAGTGGCGACCACGGGCTGGAAGACGTAGCGTGGGCAGGCCTCCTACTAGGTGGACCGACGATCTGGTGAAGGTCGCGGGAAGAGCCTGGATGCGGGCAGCGCAGGACCGTTCATTGCGGAAAACCTTGGAGGAGGCCTTTGTCCAGCAGTGGACGTCATTTGGCTGAAATGCACTAACGAAAGATTCCCATTTTACCCCGTTGACGACTTCCTCACTAGGGGTAAAGGGGAATTTATTTTTGAAAAATTCCCACATTCCCCCACATGTGACAGTAAATCATGGCAGACTTATTAAACTCGGAAAGGGATCAATACCGTATCGCCTTTCGCAAGCTGTCATCGCTTTTCGCGAGGCGAGGTGTTTACGTTACGGTGCGGACAAGTGTGCGTTGCAATATGGAGTTTCATACAAAGAATACTGACCACCTCGAGTTGATACGGTTACGATCCCTTTCCGGTCGATAAGTGTGCTACGTCCTTAATTGGTACCTACCTACCTATCTACTTAGGTATGTACTTACATAATATTATAACTATTTAGTTTATACTCATTCTGATTAATCACTAATATCTTATACAGTTTACGTTGACAATATTTAATTGGTTAAACATGACTTAACATGATAAACATTTTCTATAATAAAACAGTTTTTCTGATTGTACTCGAAGAGTTTAATCTTCTGTATAATCGCGTTACGATCCGGCCATTAGTTTCAAAGATAGCCGCCGATCGTTGTAACTTTCTTTTCGAACAGCATTCTAGTAATTATGAGATTAACGAGGAAATAACTAGCAGATCAATTATCGTGAAAGTGAGTTATTTGTAGAGAAAATTTGATCGTCAGATCATTTGTTTTATTCATCATTCTAGTTGGAAGAGAACAAGCACAACTCGAGTTTTCAGACTAAAAGAAACAGATATTTAACTTATAATTATTTCTGCCAATTAAGAAATCGTTTGCTGAAGAAAACCCTTAAAAATGGTTTAAGGTTGGGCAAGTGCGTTAATGCTGTGCAGAAATGCGATTTATGTGCATTTAGTAAATGTATAAGATATAAGAGGTATAGGCGAAAGCCCACTGACTGAGTAGGTAAGTACCTACCTATGTAGATGACATTGTCAAGCTAAACGTTGTGTTGTGGGGTCATAATGTAATAGGCTAGATGACAAACAATTAGATATTTGTCCGTCAGATAATTAGAAAATATTAGACTCCTATTTTTTATTTTCTTTCATAATTACTTAAGTAATCATAACAGTGCTACATTGAGTTGAAATGGCGCCTTACGTCACGTCTATGTAAGTATGTAGATTTTTTACTTGGAAGTGATGTCACGCGACATTTCAACTCAATACACCACTAAATTTTTATCACCGAAAAAAAAAATTCTGGGTAATGAGTTATTGATACTGATCCCATTTGTGCAAAAAAAGAAGTTAAATAAAGCGACTCAAAATGTCCTCCTAAAATTGGTAATTTATGGTCACACGCGTCGCTAGCACTATTTAAGTATTATACGATAATGTAACACTTATTAGAATTCAAAATGGTCTAAGTTAGCTAAGTATGTAATAATAACACTGGAAGCGTGGTCGAGGCGTGAGCGAGACAGACAGATCGATGCAACGTGCGAGCGCGTACGACTACTCTAGCGAGCAGCGGAGTGACAAAGCTGTGACGCGTAAAATACGGACAAACGAAAATTTAATAAAAAAATTAACTTTATGAAAAACATTTCTTTTTCTTTTGCTTTCAATATTCCACACGTTTCTACATAACCTGTTAAAATTTTTTCGGTGATAAAAATTTAGTGGTGTATAATACAGTAACTATTCGATTATGAAAAAAAAATACGTGTCCAATATTTTTTTATTATCTGTCTGACGGACTAAATAGAATTTCGATTTCATTACCCAGTCATCAAAATATAGTCTGCCTGTCTGCCCCCCTAGACAAAACGCACTTTTTGATCGAATCGAAAATCGAATCCGTCAAAACTCCATACAAAAAAGGGGCTTTTCGACCACTTTTCGACTGGTTTGGCCTACTCCTGGTCTAGACCCACTGATCTGCTGTCATCTCAAGTTTTCTACATAATTGGTTCATCAGTTCTAGGAGCAGAATTAGTAGCACCAGGCAGGGCAGGCCGAGACCTCCTACTGGACAGCATAGGGCCGGGCAGTCTGGGGTCGCCCCCACCCAATGTGCCTCCCGAGCTGACTTGCATCAGCGAGGAGGGCGGACTGGATTTGGACCTGGATCTGGACATACCAGAACACCTGTTAGAGGACCTGGACTGTGGTGGTGATTGTATCACTAGTTGTAATAAGGTAAGGTACTTTATTGAGGTGTCAGGAGCTATCGGATACTATAGAGAGAGCCCATTGGATTGGCAATGGTCTCCGAAAACCCATTGAAATTCGGCATTATCTTTACGAGAAGACATATTCAGCTGTAAAACTTTGAAATATAAAATTTTCGATCCTTTTGGGGAAGAGAATAACATTAACGAAAGAAATCCTTGGACGTTTTAGTTACTTTTAACATCATCGTCAGCAAAAAACTAACAAAAGTTCGACCAGATTTTTTGTGATCGAAACACTTTTCATGAACCAACCCTATTCGAATTATTGACGCCAGTGTAAAGCTGGGTCCAGGCGGGTGTAACGCGTAATGGAATGTATCGTGTAATGTAATGGAAATAGTATGGGCAGCACTTTACATGTAATGCTCGTAGTGCCGTTCACACGTAGAAATCGTGTTCCATACATTACACGATATTACATTACACTTTACACCCGTCTGGACCCACCTTACGGCATTATTGAACGTGACAAAATTATGAATCAAAATTAAAACCCTTGTATTTCCAGGTCGAAAACTACTTGATGTTGAGCGAGTATGAAAACAACCTGATAGCAGAGCTGCCCAACTTAAACGAGCGGCGCAACCGGCGCTGGTCAATCGTGGTCTCCAACTCCCCCCAGGCTTCCACCATAGAACACCAGGACTCCCCAGAACACAGGAACTCCATCAAGTGGAAGAAGAAGTGCCATAACACAAATAATAGACTGATTACAGTGATCAACGAGGCCTCACTGTGAAATGCTAGTGCGTTAATGTTGAGACAATAAATAGCGTAATCGTTTAGTGTACCTATTTAACCTCATTAATTTATTTGATGTGTGTGAATAGTAGCGTTTGTGTATTGTTCAGTATAATTTATTAAATTATTATAAAATATTAACTTTCATTATTCATCCCGAGTTTATAGTGGTCCGAAACAAATATATGGTTAATTAATATTTACTAGTTATTTATAGCAGTAATAAAGCATAACCAAAACTTGTCGGTCGATAAACAACTATTTCAAAATAAAGCAATAACAGGAACTCTACAATTTCCTCTTTAGAACGCTTGAGACTACTGATTTGTTTTTCAGCTAGAAAGTAAGTTACATATTTATTGTTTTGTACCTGGATTGAGACCATTAAAACACAGATTACAATATGTTAATTAAATATATTATTGACATTTTGTAATAATAGACAGTATAACTGGGTGAATAATGCACCAAAATACAAAGGAACACAATATACTTATTACGAATATATTACCGTTGCGGAATTACAATATCCTCTAAGAACTGGGCGAAGCAACGCATCGCTTGCAACAGCGCTGCCAGCAGTATCGACAGCGACAGACTGACCAACTTCTGACTCTCAGAGCTCACAATTTCGTTGTTCACAGGAACTAAACTTTGGCTAGTACCTACACTATGTATACTTGAATAATCACAATCGACCTTATCATTTGTACCAACAACCTTCTTCTCGCGCTTACCAGACTCACGAACATTATTGACATCACATGTCAGATCTATCACAATAAAGTCCGAAACGATTTTATCACTTTTCCCGATCGCCAAGTCACTGTCTCCGCCCAGGTGTAGCCCGGTTTTAACTTCATTAATAACACTTACATTAGTAACATTGTTCGAACAACACGGAATCTCATTCCAGCGCTGAGCACATTGAGGTTCACTGGATAGGCACTTTATTACTTCGTTTTTTAAATTTGAACTTAATTTTAGGTTAGAAGCACTCAGTAACAATTTTAGCGAGTCGTCGTTTTCTTCGGACGACATGCCACTGTCGTTGTCCACTTCGTTTGTTTCGTTATCGTTCGGTGCTTTAATGGTCGTACTACCAAAACTGCCGTAAAAAGGTGAGTTTGGAGTTAGGGCAGACGGCTGGAGGGGCGTGCCCTGTGGGGGCACGGCCGCGGGTCAGGAGGCCCGGGCGCGGGCCGGGCTGCCCTTTATGACGGCGCTGGCTGCGAACTCCTGGGTGCCGTACAGGCTGTCCACGTCGGCCAGCGACGCGTTGCTCAGGCAGTCGTCGTCGAGCAACATGTCGGATCGTAAGCCCTGAAATACATTTAATATTTTTTTAAAAGGAGGCAAGTGATTGACGAGATCGTGTTAGTACCAATAAATGAAAATTAAGAGTGTGTAGTTCATATACATAGGTAATACACCTGAAATTATACATAAGAAGTTGACAAATGGAATCACGTTTCATATCAATAGATAGAGACTATATGATCCTATCAATCATTTAAATTAATACGTAACTATTTTTTAGTGAGATCATGCATCAATGCATCATCCGCCGCAACGTCCATCGAACTTTTGTGTCGAAAATTTTGTCGAACAAAATACATGTAATTTTTTCTTTGGTATGTGCTCGGTGTTTTTGTCAAGCGTTTGAAGGAACATATTTTTTAGTTTCTTTTTTTATCTCAACAAATGATATGAATTAAAGATGTTCCACTTCAGTATATAGTTGGCGCACACATGAGCAATCGACTGTGACTTTTTAATTGACACATTCAAAGCACGAACAAGACAGTGTTTATTTAAGTTAAACAGAACATACAAACCTCTGAAAAATACTCGTATTCTTTCTCGAAAGACAATATAAATACACAAAATATTGCTGCCAGCATGTAGCCACATAAAGACGTGATTAGAAGACATAGATAAACTCCACTGGAACCACCTGGAAAACAAGAATATTTACCTTAATGACATTTAAATACAGTTCACTTTAGTATAGTAAATAAGTGACAAATACTACCTCTAGGCAAAAACGAGGTGATGGTGCCGAATATCGCCATTACAATTAGAAGTAGGAAGCTCAGGTTGGCCAGACATTGTCGAAGCACTGACAAGTTCTTGTCATAATACAGCGTGGATGCGTAAGTTGTTATAATGCACTGAAACAATCAACTTGAATAAATTACAATGCTTTTAAATCGGTCAAGTGCGCCTATTACGGCACGCTCGTTCGTTCGTTCGTTTCAGCCGAAAGACGTCCACTGCTGGACAAAGGCCTCCCCCAAGGATTTCCACAAAGACCGGTCCTGCGCCGCTTGCATCCAGGTACCTCCCGCGACCTTCACCAGATCGTCGGTCCACCTAGTGGGAGGCCTGCCCACGCTACGTCTTCCAGCTCGTGGTCGCCACTTAAATTATTACGGCACGCAAAGGTTTAATTCAGTTGCGTCCCCGTATATGAACCATTTGTTAATTGAAATGGGTTCCAACTAGAGCACGACGTATTAAGTTATTCATTTGAACATTTTTATATTTCAATTTCTATAAAAGCGACGTCGACAATCGGCATATTCTTCCTATAAACCATAACTGCAGTACAAAACGGGTTCGAATCCCGAAAGGTAAAAATGGTAATGTCTACATTATACGAAAATATAGCATCACAAATTCTGGGCTTAGTTTGAAGCCATTTAATTGAGATTAATTTAGTTGAATCAGGATGATAATCATTGATTTTGGAGACAATTGAATTTTTAATTTTCTGCGAAGGACCAAAATTCCGTTAAGTTTGGAAAGTAAACAGACTTTAATAAAGTACCTAATAGGCATAGGTACAGACGACAGCACATCAGACTACACATTTTTGTTGCAAAGTCGCCCATACCACTACCACGTAAGATACCACAGTGTTTACCTTGATGTACCGTTGCTGTAGTAGGTACATAAAAACGCTGCCAGCCATGGTTATTGCCTCTGAAGTCATCAAACGCAACATTTTACGCCATAGCTTTAATTGTGTATATTTAAAAAAGTAGACCAACAGTCGCCTATCTAAGTACCGCCTTTGCATAACATGAGGTAATTCTTTGATGGTGGCTCTTGTTAACATTTCGACATACAATCGCGTGATAAAACTTATATAACGGTACCTACCTAAGTTGCATTTTTAAATGGAGACAATTTACAAAAAAGGGGTCAGCGTTCGTGTAATTGGATCCTGGTCGAATTGTATGGGTACGTGGCGGGAAGCCGCCGCGGACGTGACTCATTCACTCCTTTTTACCCTACTCATTATAATGGCCTTAATTTTAGAACTTAACACCGCATTATACAGTTCAAATTGATTTTTAGCCGTTCCTTTAGTTTAATACCTATAAAGTAGATACTTATTATAACAACTTCTAGATGACTTATAATCAACTTGCTTCTATCCCACGTGGACTTAGGTCTATGACTCTCACGTGGACTTGGGTCTATTACCGAAACAAAGCATTTTATGTTTTATATCGCCACGTGAAGTGGCGTGTTCGCCAAATGCATTTTAAACTAGGATATTGAATGGTTAAGCCTCGTAATATTTATCTTGGCTACAAAAGGAAGTAACTCTCTACTAATGCTAAAATTAATCGAGATTGGTTCAACGTGAAAACGTACTTTCGCATTTTTTCCAAGTTAGCAATAATAATTACGACTAAGAGAGGTGTAATTATTAGATCAGTTTTGTCTTAATTATTACTAGATACGCACCTGCATCCATAAGTATAAAGTTCCAAATCCACATATAAAAATATTCAATGCAGTTATGCATTGGTTATCCACCTGAAAGCGAAATTGTTAATTTAATTACCAAAATTCTTAGAAATTAATTACGTATTGAAGTGCTTTGCAGTCGAGGGTCTATTCTGCATGAGAGAAAATGGCCATCTTCTGCAAATTACCCTTTTATAAGCCGGGTCCAGACGGGTGTAATGTGTAATAGATGTAAGTAATCCACCGTGTAATGTAATACGACTACGTATGGACGGCACTACGACCATTACATGTGGTGTTCTGTAATACAGGCTTGCAGCCTAGCTCAGACACCAGTCTCCCGCAATCTAAGTGTCTGTCCACTACATTTAATTGTAATTTAAGATAATCACCTTACATTGTAAACCTTTAGATTTAGATTGTGGGAAAATAAAGAATTTATTATTATTCCTTTATTCATCTTACTTTCTTATTTTTAATTTTTTCTTTTTACAATGTAATTATTATCAAAAAATAAAAATACATTATAAAAACAAAAATCTTAAAAATAGTTAACCCGCTGGCAGCGGAGCAGGGCCCAGGCTACCGGTGGTCAGGGTCACAGGCTGAGGAACTATTATTATTATTATGTTTGTACGCTTTGGAGCTCACGGGTCAAAAGTGGCCCGGTCCTTTATAAGGCTTGCGTGGGGATACAGATCCAACACGTAGAGGCCGTTTTAAGCGCAAAATAATCGACAAAGTGAAAGTGGTGCACATGCTGGATCTAGTCTCTGACTATATCATGGGATGTAGCCAGAGACCATACCCAGCCTGTGCACAGGAGCTATTGCAGTTATTGGAGAATGGACTAGGGTTATGGATGAAGGATGGATGGACTGGTTACTGGGCTATGGATGGAGACTACTGGACACCTGCCTGGTTCATAGTCTCGGACTGAAAAAATGGCAGGCGGTGACTAGCCAGCGACTAAATGGGCCCCCCCTGGCGTCATGGGTCGTATAGACCGGACTGAGGGGCAACATTGGCGTCTGCCAGCTCAGGGGTGTAGAGAGGTGTGCTGCGCTTTCTCCGAAGTTACTCGCGGCGTTATGCCCTTTAACACTTCCACCCCTGGAGCATATAGCTCTAGCGACTCCACTCTGTCCGGCCGGTTAAGGCAAGCCAGAGGTGAAAGTCCTGCAGACCCTCTCGGATTCCACTTCGGCAAGCCGAAGACGAGGGTCTTGACCGACTCTCGGGAGCACTCGGATTAACAACTGGCCCCGTGGTGTCGCTACTCACCAATAGCTCGCCACAAATAAGTTTCGTGCAACCATTTCTCATACTAAGTTCACTTTACGACACGTTCACAAGGGCGCTGTTTTAGTTTTCGTACCTACTAAATCTTTTGATGGCGATTCGAATACGCAAACGAAGTCGAAAGTTTTTCTTGCTAGAGGTAGGTACTGGACCCGGCTTTAAATACACAACTTTAAATACATACCTTGAACAAGAACAGAAATAAATAAACGAGGAAGCCCGCAGACAGGAGGGAGGCTGAGAAGGAAGCAATCCTATTCGCAAACGAAGTCACATTTGGGTTTGGTGTTAGTGAGCCTAGAATATGTATTTGCTGGTATCTGTCATATATGATTTTCCCAGCTGCAAAAAATGATTGTTAGCACACCATTATTAATCATGTTAAATGTATTATGTTTTAATTAGTGAATAAAAATGATAACACCCTGTATAATAATTTTAACACGGTCTTTTCATTCTCAGGTAAGTAAATAAAGTTATGAGTTATTTGTTTGAATAATTCGTAATATTAAAATAGCTATAAGAACAATAACGTCGTTTTGAGGACCTTGGTCCCCGAGCATAACACCCGCTCGGAAGGAAGCACTAACATCTAGCTTCCTTATTGTGGACGAACATCATATCCCACATATATTATAGGAAGTCTGCCGTTTGGTGTAGTGGTTCAGAACGGACTACTATGCCGAGAGGTCCCGGGTTCGATTCCCGGCCGGGCAGAAATTGAAATGATGAATTTTAATTTCTGTGACGGGTCTGGGTGTAAATATGTATAATATGTATGTATTTAATTAAAAAAAAAGTATATAAGTAGTATATCCGTTAAGCTAGCACCCATAACACAAGCATTGAGTTGCTTACTTTGGGGCTAGCTGGCGCTGTGTGAAATTGTCCAAAGATTTATTATCTGACAGCATCAGAATTCCAATCACGTACGCGAAATACAAAGTTTATTCGGATTTATAAAGGTTTGTTGAAAGTCACATAGCAATTGGAATCTTAAAGATAACAATACGCCCCTGGCTGGCTATGATTATCTTTTGAGCAACACAAAAAAAAACATTTATTTTTATTTCTCTTTGATACTGTTTTTTATAAATCTTAATCAAGGCTGTTGTAAAAACCTTAAGATGTCTTTTTATATGGTTAATCATAATAAAGTTAACCTTAAGTTAATGGCACAAAAAAATATCTGAAACCAAAAGGAAATAAACAGAAGCACTTGGTCTTGAAAACACTTTAGGGCTTTTAAGAAAAAATTTGACAATAATAATAATATTGTATGTACTAGGTATATGCCTGACTTAAGCAATGTAATCTTCAATTGAAAGCTGAATTTTTATTTGTAAAAAGAAAGCATGACTATTTAGGTCAATTCTGTACATGAAATATATTTTCAAAATAACTATCAGGGGGTGATTACTGATCGATACTAATGCCAAAAATGCAATCAGTAAAATCTTTGTCTGTCTGTCTGTCTGTCTGTCTGTATGTTCCTTATAGAAACAAAAACTACTCGACAGATTTTAACGAAACTTGGTACAATTATTCTTCATACTTCTGGGCAGGTTATAGGATACTTAAGAATGCCCACGGGAACGGGAATTAGCGGGAAAATTCTTTTGTATGAAAAATCTAAACCGCTTAAGTTAGACGCTTGAAATTTGGCATGCAGGTACCTTAGTAAACTTAAAGCTTAGTTACAACAGGATATTGCAAAATTCCCACGGGAACGGGAGTTAGCGGGAAAAAACATTTGTATGAAAAAATCTAAACCGCGTAATATATACGCTTGAAATTTGGCATGCAGGTACCTTAGTAAACTTAAAGCTTAGTTACAACAGGATATTGCAAAATTCCCACCGGAACGGGAGTTAGCGGGAAAAAAAATTGTATGAAAAAATCTAAACCGCGTAAGATACATAGATGAAGGGGGTAAAACGGGATCCACGCGTACGAAGTCGCGGGCGGCCGCTAGTTCATTCATATAACTAGCTATGTAAAGGTATGTACATACAGTGTACACATAATTAAGTAGTATAAGTTTGTGTGAAGATATCAATAGATATAATAAAAATATAGATTCGAATCGGGCCTAAGTCACAGAACTTAGGGCGCGTGAACACACAAGGGCTATAATTTTTTTAAGAATTGTCTTATCTCACAATTCTTTTTTTTTTTGACAGCGACAATGTTTTTTTTAATGCCCGTGTTCACACACATCTCAAATCGTGATAAATGACAGGTTATATCAAGTACAGTCTTCTAAAATCACATTTGTCAAAAACAGAAATTGTTAATGTAAGCCTTATATTAAAAACTTCAGTGTTTTGAGTACTTGTTTTAATTGCCAAATAATATGGAAATGTAAATTTAAACCTGACATGTTGCTCTTTCAATATTTTGACAAATTGTAAAAAAACATGATTCTGTATGAAATGTGAATGACGTATTGTTTTGATGGCATATTGTCTTTTTTGATGAATTAATGACAGATCCTGTGTGAATGCGCCCTTACAAATTGTAAAATATTTAGTAATCAAAAAGTTTGAATACCTATAAACTTTTGTGCTTGCACTATAGTGCATTAAAATTGTTTTGCGCAGCTGATTCAGCCATCACCGCCTGATGCAATGATTTGAAAAAATATTGCCTTGCTGCCTAAATGTTGCTTGTTATAAACATTACAAACAATCCTAACCATACAATACAACAAGTACCTGCTCAACATGCAATATTAATTCATATCAAGTAAGTAGTTTAATATTTTGTAAACAAAAAACTTATGTCATGATTCTGATGAAATGTAATTAGCCACAGTATTTGAAATGGTGAACAAAACCACATTAGTTACAAGTTAAGTATTAGGTAAATTGTTACTTATGTACCCGCAGTTGCTAGGTTTCAACATTACAGTTTACATAATAAAGATATTTGCCTCTCACCTATTACTCCGCTGGCTAGGTACAAAAAAGCAAGGCCAGTGTCCAAGGAATTCGTCTCTTGCGCAACTTGAAAACAAAGGCTGAAACGTGAAAATAAACAATAAATGCTCTAATAATATCTTTTTAAGCAAATTTACACAAAGTAAAAGTGAAAGTTTCACGAAATTGTCAAGCAGAAGACCAGTTACAAGTTTCTAGAAACACTGAATTTTTATTAACGATCAGTTGCACTCTGATTTATAATTTTTATGCATTTTTAAATTAATTTAAAACGCGTTCTAAGATTTAAGACGGCAATCAATTAGAAAAATAAAAAATGCTCCAATTAAATACGACAAAACACAAAGCGCAAAAAATATAGTGAAATACTTACGATAGTATAAATGTTGAAGATAGTATAACAAGCCCACACTTAAAAATCAACATATTACAGAAAAATAAATTATTAAAATTAACACACACCGTCCCACTCCCTACAGTGTTTATTGACAACTGAACTGTCAAAATAATCAAACCAAAAACTGACATAGGTACAGAATCAGAGATGTTACGAAAGGTAGTGAGCGAGCCGTGGGTGTGTGCTCCTTCGCTCCGTTCGCTGAGTGGACTGGCTGGGTGGCTGGAATGGCTGGTGGACCGCAGAACCGCAGTTGTACTCTTGTCCACAGATGAGACAGGGCTCTTGTCTGCCGACAGTTTAGTCGCGGCGTGGATCAGTGTGTCTAAAAAAGCTAGCTAGTAGCTAGACAAAGTGCACATTATTTTATTAAATCGCAAACCAGTCGAAAAGTGGTTGCAAGTTGCAAGGCCTTTGTTTGTATGGTTTTGATGGATTCGATTTTTGAGTCGATCAAAAATTGCAACGTTTTTAGGGGCTGTATTCTGTAATCCATATCTGTGGCTGTATTAGAAAAATTACTAGCAATTCTAAGCCGTTTTCTCACACAAAATACAAGCGTATAA